>NC_137611.1:48653678-48656178 GCF_963280865.1 Gymnoscopelus braueri
CTTTTACTTCTACTCCACTACATCTCAGAGGCATATACTGTACTTTTACTGCACTACAATTATTTGAAAACTTTAGTTACTAGTTACTTTTCAGATATAAATTATGATATTATAAAACATACATTAACATACATGTAACTGAGTATTTCTACATTGCAGTATTGATAGGTCTACTTAAGTAGACAATGTGAGTACTTTTTCCACCACTGAATGCAGTTGCCTCTTTTGTAAGACACTTACACTTAAGAGTACAGTACAGCATGTAAAATGGTTGTTGCTTTCTGCAGGGCTTGTTGTGTTGGAAGGTTAGCTCGCAGCGCAGCCAGCCCAGTGGAACATGTTATGTTTGCTTCTGCTGGTTTGGACAACGTCCCACTTCAATGGTGGAAAAAGTAACCAAATACATTTACTCAGTTACTTTTCCACCGCTGTGTGCGGAACAGTTTTGCTCCTGCTTGTTTGGGAAAACGTCCCACGTCCCCACCAATCATCTTGTCTCCACAAACATAACAGACAACCAGTGGTGGAAGAAGTACTTTTTACTTAAGTAAATGTACTTGAGTTACCTTCCACCGCTTGTTTGGACAGTATCCCACGTCCCCCAATCATCTTGTCTCCTCAAACATCATGGACAACAAACTACGCAGGGATGTTCTGACCACGCAGACAAGTGCTACGTTTAGCTAGAAGACGCTAAACTGTGCGGAGAATTAGGGGCTCGTTCTGTCATAAATCAACTTAGAACGGAATACATTTTATGATTAAATACTGTACGAGGCAAATACGCCGTCTTTTGACAGGCGTGAGGGAAACACACATGCTGTTATTACCAGTGGTGTAAAGTAACAGAGTACATTTACTCAAGTACTGTACTTGAGTCAAATTTTGAGGTACTTTTACTTTACTGGAGTATTTCCCATTTTCAATACTTCTACTTCTACTCCACTACATCTCAGAGGAAAATATTGTAATTTGACTCCACTAGGCTACAGTTATTTGCAGATATTAATTATTATATTATAAAACATACATTAACCACTTCAGCCCTAGTTTATACATAGGCCTAGGCTATTTGAAAATAGCCGATCTGCAAGCTCACAACGCGTCGCGATGCGACACGTTGTGAGCTTGTAGATCTGCTATTCTCAAACATTTTTGTACTTTTACTTTTGGTACTTTAACTATATTTTGATGCTAATACTTTTGTACTTTTACTCAAGTAACATTTTGAACACAGGCCTTTTTACTTGTAACAGAGTATTTCTACATGGTGGTATTGCTACTTTTACGTAAGTAAAATGTCTGAGTGTCTTCCAACACAGGTTATTACTTATGTGAGTGGGAAAGATGTCATTTAGAGACCATTAATGTTTTTTTTCCATTGCTGGGTCACATTAACAGTTATCTGGGCTTTGGTTTACGTTTGGCCGACATCTTTAGATAAGACCAGGTTGACCTCGTTAAACTGATTAATCATTAACTTTTAGAGGGAAGGAACAGGATTTTTTTCTTTCTTTTTTCTAACGGCTGAGTTTCAAAGTAAACAAGCGTCTGGTCGACTCTGTGACCGGCCGGCGAGCGTTTGTGTGGCATTTGAATTTGATTGGCTCTCTCGACGGCCAGTAGAATTCAAAGGTACAGAAACAACAAGAGAGAAGGGCCGGCCCAGGCCTTCACAACGGCACACGTTTGGATTTCATATCAATATATCAATGAAAAGTAACTAAGTACATTTACTCAAGTACTGTACTTTAGTCCAATTTTGAGGTACTTTTACTTTACTGGAGTATTTCCAATGTTCAGTACTTCTACTCTACTACATCTCGGCAGATATTGTACTTTTACTCCACTGCAATTATTTGAAAACTTTAGTTACTAGTTACTTTGTAGATTTTGATTATTATTACAAAATATGCATTAACCACTTCAGCCCTAAATACATTTCGTCCATTTGAACATAGACGATATACAAGCTCACAATGCGTCGCGATGCGACGCATTGTGAGCTTGCAGATCTGCTATTTTCAAAGGATTTTTATACATTTCATACATTTGCAAACTTGTGAAATGGTACATTCCGAAAAATGTTTACTTTCTACTTTAAGTACATTTTGATACCAATACGTTGGTAGTTTTACTCAAGTGAATTTTGATTACCGGACCTTTACTTGTAACAGAGTATTTCTACATTGCATTATTGATACTTTTACTTGAGTAAAAAATGTGGGTACTTTTTTCACCACTCTCTCTCTCTCTCTCTCTCTCTCTCTGTCTCTATATCACTCTCGCTCTCTCAAGTCAACACATTAATTACAAGGTTGAAGCAACGACGTATTTCAAAGACTAAACATGTGAACTAGGAAGGATGATTTGGTGCGTCTCTGAGCCCTGTGAGTGTGAAACAAAAACATGTCATTTCCAGTCATGTGAAACCGCCACTTTTTGTGTTGTTTTGACATTCATCTTGACGGGTTTTCTTCCATCACACTACTAATTAGTC
>NC_137611.1:48658678-48668678 GCF_963280865.1 Gymnoscopelus braueri
TGTGAGAGCGCTGGCTCCTGTCCACTCAGTGAGGCTATAGTTCATCGGAGGAAATCTCTACTGGTGGTGAAACATGTGGCCGTGATCCACCAGATCTCTGCATGTTGACTTAACTTCAACTAAACAGCCAATATCCTGCTATCCTGTTCCTCATCATCATGGCTGACAAGTGATGCACACATCACAATACATTCCGGTGTGTTTCCTGTTCTTTGTGACTTTGTGACACATGCGCAGTAAAAAAAACGAAGATGAGATCGAACGCTCTCTCATCTTCTCTCGAGGTATTACTCTGCTATGGGCAAATGGACTATCATTTTGATAGTATATTGTTTTGGCCAGAGGTCTTCAATGTTTTTCAGGCCAAGGCGGCCCCTTGGTTGAGAGAGATGAAGCAGGGACCCCCCCTACATATTGTATAAAACTGTGTTGCAGATTAAACTTTTTATAGATTTCATAGTTAGCTTCAGAGACATGTTTGACAGCATCAGTGTTGTGTAAATTAATGTTTTGTGTTTTATATTTGTACACTTTATCTTTTCTATTAATATGTATATATGTTAGTAACATTAATCCATGAATCCTCAATACTTAGTAAACTTGACCTCTGGCTCTGTACTTGGTCTGTTCTTTTTCCATCTACACCAAACCTCTTTATCGAAAATAGCCGATCTATAAGCTCACGAGGCGTTGTGAGCTTGTAGATCATCTATTTCTGACTAATAATTTCCCTCACAATAGGGATTCTAGGGTTAATGTAAAAAAAACTGGCTCCTATACCGCACAAAGATTTGGCGGCCCCCCCTGTAGTACCACTGAGGACCTCAAAGGGGTCCCGGACCCCCTTGTTGAAGACCCATGGTTTAGACTGATGCTAGGTTCTTGGTTTACCAGTGACCCTAGTTTACTGAGGCTTACCTTGCTTTAAGTCACTCTAGATAAGAGCGTCTGCTTAAATTGTAATTATAATGTAATCAGTTACTATGTATTACATGATCAAACATGTAACTCGTGAACAGTGTTCCAACAAGCCATCCAGTCTTTGATCAAAGTCTTTAATCACAGTCTTTGATCAACGTATTTAATCAAAATCGTTGATCAAAGTGTCTAATCAAAGTTTTTAATTGAAGTCTTTAACGTCTTGATCAAAGCGCCCCTGCAGAAAGCTCCTACTACCTGTTTAAAATCTTCTTGAAAAGTAACTAAGTACATTTAATCAAGTACTGTTATTGTTGTCTCGTGTCGATGCTTTGTGACCCATTGTGAGCTTGCTGATCTGCTGTTTGTGAAAGATTGTGAAAATTGCATAACAAAGACTTTTTTCTTTTGGCACTTATAAGTATATTTTGATGCTAAAACCTTTGCACTTTTACTCAAGTAAAATGTTGAATGCAGGACTTTTACTTGATACTTTTACTTAAGTAAAAAGCAAATCTGAGTAGGCTACTTCTTACAACACTGCAGGGGTGGATTACCGCACCTTTGAGTGAATTGTGAATTGTTACTAACTTTGCATGTCTTGTCAAAGACACAGAGTTCCAAAAGTCCTACTGAAAACTGAAGGAATGCGGCAAAGACACAATTGAATCGTTAATCGCAATTATTCGTGTGACAATTAATCGTCATGTAACATTTTCATAATCGTGACTGTCCTAATAGCTGTGTTGATAGCGGGACCTTTTACAAGTCTGTGCCAGGAACCCATTGTCTCATAATCCACCTACTGTATATGACCACTGGCCACTGCTAAATAGTACAAAAGCTGTAGTGTGTTTATCTGGAAGTGTCTAGTGTCCTGTTAAAAGCACACAACAGGCTCTCTCTCTGGTCTTATCTTGTGTCACTACACAGTTTGGTCTGGCTGTCTTATCTGCCTCTCCTCTGTTTAACCATTTGAATA
This sequence comes from Gymnoscopelus braueri, assembly GCF_963280865.1. Lineage (NCBI taxonomy): Eukaryota > Metazoa > Chordata > Actinopteri > Myctophiformes > Myctophidae > Gymnoscopelus > Gymnoscopelus braueri. Next base: position 48,660,579 of record NC_137611.1, read on the forward strand.
TATACAAATTAATGATGTCATCAATTGTCTGGTCTGGGGCAATCAAGTGCCAATGAAAAAGGAGAGAGAGAGAGAGAGAGAGAGAGAGAGAGAGAGAGAGAGAGAGAGAGAGAGAGAGAGAGAGAGAGAGAACTGTGATGTATGTAGAGAGGACATTGGAGCAATTGTGGGTTATTTAAGCAGCCTATCTAGAAGCTCACAACGTGTCACATCGTGGCACGTTGAGAGCTTGTAGATCGGCAATTGTTTTGGGAAGATTTTACATTTGGTACTTTTACTTGTAGTTCTACGTTGTTGTATTGCTAACTCCTGAGAGAGATAGAGAGAGAGAGAGAGAGAGAGAGAGAGAGAGAGAGGGGAAAGGAAGCCATTCAAAGGTCTCTTGGCTCAGAGCCAAGGGGTTAGAGACCTCGGGCGAGGAGAAATAGAGAAGGGGGGAGGTGTAGATCTCTCTCTCTCTCTCTGTGTGCTTGTCGGCGTGGGCGAGCGAGCACGGCGCGGCACACGCTGGTCACAAAGGGGAGGCAGAAAGGGCGGAACGGGCTTAATGCTCTTTAATAGCGGGACGCCTTGGAGGCCTTCTGTGGCGCTGAAAGACCCCCGAGAGTGTGTCTAACACACCCCCTCCCCTCACCCTCTCACCCTCTCCTCTCATCAGAGGAGTTGTGGAAGAAGTCCTTTTTTTTCTTTTTCTTTTTGCTTAATCTCTTCAGTGGTGGAAGAAAGTACTCAAATGTTTGACTTAAGTATCGATACTGCAATGCAATGTAGAAATACTCTGTTACGAGTGAAAGTCGGGGATTCAAAATGTACTTCTGAAAAAGCACAGAAGTGTCAAAATACTTAAAGTACCAAAAGTATAAAGTACTCATTATGCAGAATGTCCCATTTCACAGGTTTCAACTGCACACAAATCTTTTTGAAATACAGCTTCATTGGTTAATGTATGTTTTGTAATAATAATTTTAATCTACAATGTAAGTAGTAATTACTTTTCAAATAATACAAAATAAGAAGTGGAGTGGAAGTGTGAAGTATGAAAAAGTAAAACAAAAATACCTTAAAAGTGTACTTAAGTACAGTAGTTGAGTAAATGTACTTAGTTACTTTCCACCACTGCCAGAGAGAGAGAGAGAGAGAGAGAGAGAGAGAGAGAGGGGTTCGGGCGATCTAAGGCCCCCGATCTTAAAACAAGCATCAAATTATCCTGTTATGGTTTCTGCACGTCAGGAATGTGATGTCACACACACACACACACACACACACACACACACACACACACACACACACACACACACACACACACACACACACACACACACACACACACACACACACACACACACACACACACACACAGAGGAATGAGGCATCTGCTTTCTGCCTGGGAAACAGGTCATCATGGTAGATGTTTTGTGAATGGAACCAGTAGTATTATGGGATGTGGTGGTTGCTAGGTAAGATGAATACAAGAACGCTCGCCCCAAAACACGCTCGCCCTGGGTCAAATCCGGCGGCCTCGGAGCGGTCGCCACCAGGTATTCCTAAACGTAACCTCAGTGAAACTGTGCCTTATTCCTAAATTAAACCTGCCTAAACCTAACCTTATTCCTAAATGTAACCTCAGTAAATTTATGCCTGAACCTAACCTTATTCCTAAACGTAACCTCAGTAAAACTATCCCTAAACCTAACCTTATTCCTAAACTTAACCTCAGTAAAACTATGCTTAAACCTAACCTTATTCCTAAACTAGGGTGGCCATACGTCCTCTTTTACCCGGACATATCCTCTTTTGGGGGGCTATCCGGCCTGTCTGGGGGGTTTTATAAAATCCTTCAAATGTCCGGGGTTTTGAGAGTTTGGGTGATATCCCCCCCACTTCTGGGACGAAGAAAAAAGAAAAAAACTCGAGCCGGAGGGTGGAAAACGGAACGCTCGTCCTAAAACACACTGCCCCATTTTTTTCGCAGGCCGAGGCCGCCGGATTAGACCGGGGGCGAGGGTGTTTTAGGACGACGGTTCTTCCATTTCAGACTCTGAATCAGACCCCATTGCGCTGCTCGCGCACCTGAAATGCGCGATGGAGACCCGCCAATGTTTCATGACTGATAGACATGAAAGAAGGCCCTTCACAGCTAATAGAGAATTTTAAATTTTAAGAATCGGTTCAGAATTGAATGAGTAAAATAGTTAAATAGCCTGAACTTCAGGCTATTTAACTATTTTCACTTCAGGCCCTGAAGTGTCCTCTTTTGGGGAATTCAGAATATGGTCACCCTACCTAAACGTAACGTCAGTAAAACTATGCCTAAACCCAGCCTTATTCCTAAACGTAACCTCAGTAAAACTATGCCTGAACCTAACCTTATTCATAAATTTAACCTCAGTAAAACTATGCTTAAACCTAACCTTATTCCTAACAGTAACCTCAGTAAAACTATGCCTAAACCTAACCTTATTACTAAACGTAACCTCAGTAAAACTATGCCTAAACCTAACCTTATTCCTAAACGTAACCTCAGTAAAACTATGCCTAAACCTAACCTTATCCCTAAACTTAACCTCAGTAAAACTATGCCTAAACCTAACCTTATTTCTAAACCTATCCTCAGTAAAACCATGCCTAACCCTTTCCTAGGGTTCCACATTCCTAGCCTAACGAATACGAGAATACATGAACCACTGGGGGTCGAGCGGTCCGCAAAAGAAATCGGGGGGCGAGTGTGTGTTGGGGCGAGATGGTTCATTAGATGTGTGTGAATGGATGCAGACCAGATGTTGTGGGACGTGGTTGGTCGGGTATGTATAGGTGAGGAGAGGACTTTCCCGTATGAGTTTCCTGTGGGTCAGATGTATCTGTCCCAGGGTGGTGGTCTCACGGTGGTCTGTGTGTCCGTTTGAAGCATGAGGAGACTTCTCAGGGTTTTAGAAACACACCGCGCTCCATTCATCTACTGCTGACACCGCAGAATGGCTGTGTTAACGTGCGTGTGTGTGTGTGTGTGTGTGTGTGTGTGTGTGTGTGTGTATGTGTGTGTGTGTGTGTGTGTGTGTGTGTGTGTGTGTGTGTGTGTGTACAGCGGTAACGAGGGAGAACATGTAACGAGGGGGAGGGAGGGTTGTAAAGCCAAGCGCCCCTCTTTCTTTTCTTTCTTCAATATTCTTTATGTCTGTCTATGTCTCTCTCTCCCTCCCTCCATATCTCCCACTTTCTTTCTCTCTCTCTCTCTCTCTCTCTCTCTCTCTCTCTCTCTCTCTCTCTCTCTCTCTCTCTCTCTACCTCCCTCCATACAATCAGGGCCATATGGGTCAAAGTTCAATCCTATGCTCTGGCTCAGATAGAGGCCGAGGCCCCTCCCCCCCTGCGGCGCGAGCCAATCAGCTGCTCCCCAGACGGAGCGTTTGTTTTTCCCATCAGCGTTATCCCGTCACGCTAATGAACAGCGGCACATGTGGCCATGTAGTTAACACACACACACACACACACACCGCACGCACGCACGCACACGCACACGCACACACATCTATGAGCCTGGCGAGATTTCATTACTTTGAACGGTACTGAAACATTTCGTGTCCAAAACCGGTCCTTTTTTAAAATTATTATTTTAAAGAACATTTTTAGTGAAAATAGCAGAGCTAGCTCACAAAGGGTTACTAATTTACAGGTGTAAAGAAGTGAGTCAAATTCATTTTGACATAATACTCCATCAACAAGTTGTTGTTTCCCAGAAAGAAAGAAGAAGACAAACGGGCAGGGAGAGGGGGCGCATGCAGGGAGAGATGAATCTAACATTACAAAAGAGAACATAAAAAAACAAGATATCTACTGATGTAATGTATACACACATACAGTACATGTAGCATAAAGAGCAGCAGATACAGTATGTACATGAGTTCATAAGGTGTGAAAGCGGCACTGGCAACACATTGGTAGATTGGTTGAACCTGTCACGCTAATGAAAAGGGGCACATGTGGCCATGTACTTAACGTAGGCCTGTCCCCGACTAAGGATTTGTTTAGTCGACTCTAATTGGCGAGTAATTGCCAATAGTCGACTGGCAGTCGACTAATTTTTTTTTTTGGGCCAAAATACATTTTATTTCAAAGGGTCTACACAGTTTGTTTTGTCTCCAGCAGAGTTTCTAGTGTCTCTATCTCTCTCTGGAAGAGGTTGCACATGAACTCTGCAGCCGCACTGAGGCGCTCCAACACAAACAATACCAACACAAAGACGAGGAATAAGAAGAATAAAGTGGAAGTTACGTGTGGTTGCAGGTGTAGACTTGGCCAAAAAACAATTTAAAACATTTTTGGCCCTTTTTTCTTTTTTTTTCGACTAGAGTCGACTAAGAGACACTTAGTCGACTCGGACCCCCCGCGACTAACCAGTCGACTAGTCGACTTAGTCGAGGTCAGGCCTAACTTAACGTGATTAAACCGTGATAGAGTGACAAGCTCACCACTGAGCTTGTAGATTGGCAATTGTCGAATAGCCGTGTGTGCGTGCGCGTGTGCGTGTGTGTGTGCGTGCGTGCGTGCGTGTGCTCCTGTGGCCTGTAGTCATTGTTGTTCAGCGCGCTCGTTGACGTCATCAAAAGTCAGTGGAGTTAAGTAACTTAGTACATTTACTCAAGTACTGTACTTAAGTACAATTTTGAGGTATTTTTACTTAGCTGGAGTATTTCCAATTTTCAGTACTTTTACTTCTACTCCACTACATCTCAGAGGCAAATATTGTATTTTTACTCCACTACAATTGTTTGAAAACTTTAGTCACTAGTTACTTTGTAGATTTAGAGTATTATTACAAAACATACATTAACCACTTCAGCCCTATGTACATTACAATAGCCGACGCATTGTGAGCCTGTAGATCTGCTATTTTCAAAAGATTCAAAAGATTTTATTAAAAAAATGAAAACTTATACTTATACTTTCGGTACTTTAAATATATTTTGATGCCAATACTTTTGTACTTATACTCAAGTACATTTTTTATTCCGGACTTTTACTTGTAATGGAGTATTTCTACTTTGCAGTATTGATACTTTTACTTAAGTGCAAATTGTGAGTACTTTTTCCACCACTGTCAAGTGTCAAGCGTGCCCCCGTTAGTGTCTCAGTAATCCCACTGTGGGAGCGTAGGTCAGTGGGGAGGTGAAAGACTGTAGCAACCTAAAGACAGTAAAAAAAAAAGAAAAGCGTCCGGGTCAAACAGAAACTAAAGACAGTAAAAGGCCAGGGTTAAAAGAACTGCTTCCTCCACATTGTCCCGCTCACTAAAAACCTCCACCATAAACCTCATGTTTACTGCCCACATGTGTCGGCTGTAAACACAGTGTTGCCAGATTTTTGCAAGAGAAACAAGCAGCCAGGTCTACAAAAACACGCCCAAAAAAGTAGGCCGCATGATGATCACACACACACACAGCTAAATTAGTTAATAATAGCATCTAAATCAGTTTAACCTTTGAACTCTGTATACATCAGCTATATTAAAATAGCCAATCTTCAAGCTCACAATGTGTCGTGTTGTGAGCTTGTAGATCAGGGGTATAGGCAACCTTAGGCACGGCCGTGCCAACATTGGTAAATAAATGGTAAATGGTGCATTTATATAGAGCTTTTATCCAAATCGCTTCACATAGATTGTGCATTAAATTCACCCATTCGCACACACATTCACACACCGACGGCGGAGGAAACCATGCAAGGCACCAACCTGCTCATCGGGAGCAATTAGGGGTTCAGCGTCTCGCTCAAGGACACTTTGACACTAACTCTGGGGGAGGCCGGTAACCGGCCGCTCTCCTGGCCGCTCTACCCCTAAGCCACTGCCGCCCATGTGGCACATTGGTACAGCTAGGGGAGGGTAATCACTGGCAAACTGGCATAAGTGTGAGAGAGAGGATATTTCTTTTAAAATAAAATATTTGTAAAAATATAGTCAATTAAATTAATCCCCTCACATCTGTATGCAAACTACATCCTACACATAATTCTACATTTCGCACAAACTCTGAACTCGGACTGCAGAGAGAGTCTGGGAGATAGGCGGGTCATTGCTGAGTCTAATGATCATTGCAGTGTCTTGATGTGAAAGAAAATATTTCAAAAGAAGAAGGAAAATGTAATATACATGTAGGGGTCCTTGACATGAAAATGTCTGGGAACCACTGGTTTAAACAATATTATGAAGCAAGCCCATAAGCAACTACACTTTAGAAACAAGCCCAAAAAAACGCAACCCTTAACTACCGATACTTACAGTACAAGCGACTGTACAGAGAAGCAGACTTGGCAACACTGTTTCAAACACCTCCCCAGTAATACGACACCTCCAGTACGTACACACAGCTGTGACCCCATTGGTCAGGGGGAAAGGTCGCCGCCATGGCGATCATGCCGCTGCCATGGCGACCGTTCCGGTGATGGGGAATGCAGCTGTGTGTCAGAAGCTATTAATTATCAGCCAACGATGGGATAATAAGCATGTATGTAAGAGGGCTTAAAAGGGCTCTGTTTGGTAGTGTGCTTACATGGAAAACCGTTCATATTCTCAAGGCCTTTCCCAGGTTCTATTACGCAAACTGGGCGTGAAAAAAAAAAAAGTTTTCCGGTATTAGACATACCGTCCCTGCCAGGTGGAAAACTTATATGTCCAAAGCTGTTACTTTTCAGGACATGGAAAAAAATTATAATAATGTGTGTTCCAAATGGATCCAATGTAATTATTATATAGTCACAAGCTCTTTTTTTCTTGGTTCAATATATATATATTTTTTTCTCTAAATTTTTATCCCACGATTTTGTAACCCTATTTTTGACACCCAGTGCCAATTGTCTATGTAATCCTGGGCACTACCTTCCCTCTGCCAAAAAGGGAGGCCAGGGCCGAGCTCATGCCTCCTTCAATGCATGAGAGCCAACTGACCTTCTTTTCACCGGACAGGGGAGAGTTTCCCTGGTTGGACGTAGCGCGTGGAAGGAACACGTTATTCCAACCAGTTCCCTTCCCCTCCATCAGGCGCCCCGGCTGGCCAGGGGGAGGCAGTATAGTGACCAGGGTTACTGCACGTTTTTGTGAGGGTACCTACCCTAGGAGACACGGGGAGAACATGCAAACTCCACAGAGAAAGGCCCTTTCGCCAACCCCACCTAGGGTATGGGCACTGATGACGCGGAGGAAAGGACACGCCCCCAGCGCCCACAGCGTCCCCTGCGGGAATCGAACCCAGGACCTTCTTTTTTCCACCACTGCCATTAACCACTTTCAACCTGATGTGTCATTAATGTCATTAGCATAAGCAATAGGTTAAATAGCAGATATACAAGCTCACAACACTATTTTCGCCATTTAACATACAACAACATTTATGTGGTTGATGTGGTTAATACAGAGCCTTCTATTAGAGAGTTGCGCCAATGAGGGGTCAGAAACAGCGTTGGTCACGTGACTGGAAATAGTGACAAGGAGCCGTCGACTTCAATGCATTCCATTAACTTCCGGTTTAGGGATTTGTCACTATTCGCCAATGTATGTGTATGTAGAAGACCTGGCCCGAAGAAGTGAACGGAGTTGGCCTAACTCTCTAATAGATGGCACTGGGTTAATAGAACTTTTTTTCACAGCAGACATGTTGACATAAAAAGAGCAGTAGGATAAACACAGGTGTTACTAATGCTACTAATTAACTAAAGGTTGTGTCCCAATTAAGGTCAAGGGGGTGCTACTGGTGTTTATGTTAGCTCACAGGAAACACTCTGCTACACTAAATGGAACAGGACCTTTTTGGTGGCATAGCAGTAGAACAAATGTAACCCTTTGTTTGAGCCGAATCTGGGTTGAACGTGATCAGTTTGGCTCCCTCTGGTGTTGTACTTGTGAACGTCTTTAAGGTTTTTGAAGTAGTTTGACAGGTACATGGGTGTCTTTATGGTGTAGTGTATGTTGTAGACCAGAATCAATAAATGTCTCAAAGAATCAATATGTTAAATATTTTCATACATTTCTTATCTCTCATCAGGGGGAGAGGGTGTGGCTGCGTGAGGAGGAGCAGTATCTTCCCAGCACCGTGTCGTCCTGCAACGGAG
>NC_137611.1:48673678-48676178 GCF_963280865.1 Gymnoscopelus braueri
GAGTTCAGCAAACAGGTTGTGTCTGGAACCAGGCCAGACGTACCTGCTATGTTTACACATACACATGCACACACACACACACACACACACACACACACACACACACACACACACACACACACATACTGTATGCACGCAAGCACATACACCCGTTAACAACTGTAAACACAGCCAGCATCCTATAAAGAAAGAGTTTGATGACAGCAGGAATTTGTTCATGTTTTGTATTCTAAATGATCTGCTAAGTCTAGTAGCTACTATTTCACAGAATCAGAACACGGTAATTCAAAGGGGTTCTCAAAGTGGGGTCCAGGGACCCTCAGGGTTACTGGAGGGGGTTCCAAATGGACCCTTACAGGTATGTAACTCTGAGAGAGTATACTCTAGTTATGGGGGTCCTTGAAATAAAAGATAACAATAATTGCCAACCACTGATAAAAAAGCATTCACAGAACCTGTTTTGTTGTTGTCAGGAGTAGCTGGGTTTCAGAGGAAAGGGGTTTTACGTGCTCAAAGGCATTTACTGTAGATGAGAGGAAAGGTTTTTTTGGGGGTGCTCCTTCCATTCCGACATCTCACCACTCCGACTAGTGGCTTCCGCGTGCGGTTATGGTTAGGGTTAGGGTTAGGTATAGGGTTCGTCAACGTCGGAAAGGCGACATGTCGGAAAGGAGAAATGCACCCGTTTTTTTGTCCTTGTGAAGCTTGATGCTTTGATCCCTTAATGACACAGCTGCTTAACTTCCTCTTCTGATATCCAACCACACTGATCTACAAAGACTTAACGACTGTTAAGACCATGCAGGGATTACATTTCATATCTATAGAGATGATACCATTGAATGCTGACCACTGAACACGGCAGCCGATAGTGGTCATATGGGTGGGCTGCATGCATTTTCAGACAACGTTTATTTGAATGATCGATCAATCGGTTGTGTTCCATGGTATACTTTAAGTTCCTATTTATCAGTGGATCACATATCAAATGTGTTAGTTAAGTAAAAGTATCAATACTGCAATGTAGAAATTCTCTGTTACAAGTAAAAGTCTTGAATTCAAAATGTACTTGAGTAAAAGTACAAAAGTATTGGCATCTAAATGTTCTTAAAGTACCAAAAGTGAAGTACCCATTATGCAGAATGTCCCATTTCGAGTTTTCAAATGAATAAAAATCTTTTGAAAATAGCCGATCTACAAGCTCACAATGTGAATCGCGGCGCATTGTGAGCTTGTAGATCGGCTATTTTCAAATGGCCGAAATGTAATAGCCTATATGGTTGAAGTGGTTAATGTATGTTTTGTAATAATAATCAAAATCTACAAAGTAACTAGTAACTAAAGTTTTCAAATAAATGTAGTGGAGTAAAAGTACAATATTTGGATCCGAGATGTAGAAGAAGTAAAAGTATTTGAAATATGAATACTTAAAGTACAAATACCTCAAAACTATACTTAAGTACAGTACGTAAGTAAATGTAGTAACGTGTTATATTATCATTACAATTTTAGGGTTTTGTCAAATATTTGGAGGCCCACTTGAAATATCCTCACGGCCCACAGGTTGAGAACCACTGACATACAGTAGCGCTAACTGTTAGCTTGTGTATTGCATTACATTGTAAGTAATAGAGCATCAAACAGAAGTTTTAACAGCTGACAGTCGATGACATTCAGCTGCATTATAAGTGGGCCTTGGTTTTAACCTTGGCCTGCTACTTAACATGCTAGCTAGCATGCGTAGCATTGCTAGCATGACTGACCTCCCCGTCCCGACAACAACAGCTGTCACCGGGGTCCTTGACCTAATTACCCTTTCTAATTAGCCCCTGCTGTTTCCATGGATACAAAGACAAACAACACAATGCTGTGCGGATCGGTGGCTAAGCTTTCGCGACAGATGCTAGCGGCAGTAAATCTCTGAGACAAAAGGCATTAAGACAACAAAGCTACTGTATGTTATGTAGACTTATGTTGACGGGTTGAAAAAAGGATCCGATTTGTTCAGTGGTGGAAAGAGCTACTCAGATATTTTACCAGTAAAAGTAGCAATGCCGCCCGCAATGTAGAAATACTCTGTTACAAGGCCTAGCTGTGTTCAAAATGTTACTTGAGTGAAAGTAAAGGTATTGGCATCAAAATATACTTAAAGTACCAAAAGTAAAAGTGCTAGGATGTTTGAAAATAGCCGATCTACAAGCTCACAACGTGTCGCCTATGTATATAACAGGGCTAAAGTGGTTAATGTATGTTTCATAATATTATAATTTATATCTGCAAAGTAACTAGTAACTAAAGTTTTCAAATAATTGTAGGGGAGTCAAAGTACAATATTTGCTTCTGAGGTAGCGGAGTAGAAGTAAAAGTATTGGATATTGTAAATACTCAAGTAGAGTACAAATACCTAAAAATGTTACTTACAGTAAGTAAATGTACTTAGTTACTTTCCACCACTGAATTTGTTTTAGTTTTTTCTCAGGGAAGTGAATTTACATTTAGC
>NC_137611.1:48681178-48701178 GCF_963280865.1 Gymnoscopelus braueri
GAAACACTCAGCTTGTTTTACAAGGCCAGAGTGACATTAACAAGCAGTGCAGATGTCTCATTTCCAACTCTGACTTAGCAATGGAGCTCTTCAATTATTGTCACAGCTCTGTGTTGAAACACAAACACAGCCCGCATGTCTGGATATCAGGAATGACTGTAAGTACAGTATGACCCTGGTCTTATGTCAGCATAGCTTATCACACAGCAGGCTACAGACACAACTAATACATTACAGCGTCTGACAAGCAAAACGTACGTATCGTTGCTGTCGGGCAGAAACCTCTTATCTCCATATTTCAGTATGTCTTCTTCGTAAATGAATGCCCTACTTAATCATACTACAGTGTCATACAAAAGTAGCAAAAAAAAAGCAGATCTACAAGCTCACGACACGTTGAGTGAGCTTGTAGACGGGCTACTTTTTTGCAATTTTATTTAAGTTAAAGTTAAGGTGGTTAAGTGTGGGTGTGCTTGGCGTGTGTGCGTGTGTGTGTGTGTGTGTGTGCGCACACCTGTGTGTTTTCCAGAAATGACACAGGATGTGTATGCGTTGTGATGTTACAGTGACATGTCAGCCATGTCAACATGACCATGGAAGGAGGTCGTGTGATGTCTGGTTCTTCCAAGACACCAGAGGTCACGTTCTAATGTGACCTTGAGAGAGAGACAGACAGACAGACAGACAGACAGACAGACAGACAGACAGAGACGCAGACAGAGACACGGACAGAGAGAGAGAGACAGACAGAGACGCGGACAGAGACACGGACAGAGAGAGAGAGACAGAGAGAGAGAGAGAGAGACAGACAGACAGACAGACAGACAGACAGACAGACAGCACCTTTTTTGAATACTTTATTACTATTAGTCAGAAATATAAACAGCACGTGGCACAGGCTGAAAGGATAACACAGAAAAGTGCTGGGGATTTGTTTCCATTGTGGTCCTATGTATTCAATTCATCAACATAGCATACAAAAACACAATAGTACATGTCATCAAAACACTATGTACAAAAGAGAAAAAGGAAAAACGGCGGCAGTGAATGATACCTTTCTATGGGCATTTACATTTACTGATACAGTAGATCAAGCCAATTTTGAAAGAAACTAGTGAATACATACTCTTTTAATGGCTGGTGTCAGGGCATATTACACATTTTCTTTTGAAAATAGCAGATCTACAGGCTCACAAGCTTGTGAGCTTGTAGATCAGCTATTTTCAAACAGCCGCTGCATAATACAGTAGGTGCTCATGTGGCCCTATTAGACTATTCTATTGGGCCTGTGTTTTCATTGACCCGGTTGCTTACGTCTCTCACAAAACCTGGCAACACCGATGGAGTTATATTGATCCTGGTCGCCTTGTCTTGTGGCGAAGTGTTTATGGTCGCGGTCGACACACACACGGAACGTCAAGATCTTAAAATAACCTTTTTCAGAAAACATCACGTTCTTTGAAAGACGCTTGTAAAAATATCTCGTGGTCAGGGCGGTTTTTTGGGTCTCTTTGTGTGTCTTGGACGGATCCGCCGCTCGTTCGTTACGCCAGCCAAGAACTCGGCAAAGAATGCTGAGTTTGGAAGAAGAAAGGTTTATTCAAACCTCTTGGTGTTCAGCTTGTGACCCGAGTGACACTGTGACAGGCAAACACATCCACGACCTGCAGCCAGACCCGTGTCAGTCATGATTTGGCTTTTTTTTTCTTTTGTGAGCTTGCAGATCTGCTGCTTTTGATGCTTTTGTGTGACGTTGTAGTATGACCGAGTAAGGGCATTAATTTACGAAAATACACAAAAAGTTAAACTTTGAGATAAGAGGTTGCTGCCCCAAGACAGTAACGATATATTAAAACCCATTCAGACCGGGAACGCATCTGTGTCATTTTTTGATTTCTTTGGCTATTCAAAAATAGCAGATCTACAAGCTCATAGCGTGGCACAGAGTACCGCGCTATGAGCTTGTAGATCTGCTGTTTTCTAAAACACATTCTAAAAAACATTTGTAAACCAAATCTTTGCTTTGGGGGTCCCTGGAACAAAACATTTTGAGATGGGGGGTGGGGGTCGGTGGACAAATACATATAATTTTGGGGGTCCTTGACATGAAAAAAGTTTGAGAACCAATGATGTATAGCAATTTTTTTTTAGGATTTAGAAGACATTTGTAGAAAGTTTTCAGTTACAAATGGTCACTTTAAAAACTATATATACATTCAAACTAAAGATGTGCATGAATTTTCACCACAAAAAAAATGCAGATCCTCAAGCTCATTGCGGCACTCTGCGTCGCACTCAGTTTTTTAAAACTGTACTCAAGTACAGTTACTTGAGTAAAATGTACTTGGTTACTTAACACCATTGCAAAATGACCCCTGAGCCACCTCTGCTCTGTGAGAATGTTGACTTTAAAACACTTTGTCCAAAAAAAAATGTAATCTGGTGACTTGTTTTAAAAGAACAGTGAACTTGTTTTGACACTAGAATTTTCATAACCTTTCCCCCCACACACACACACACAGCAGTGCGTTCATTCATGCATCTACCCCACTCACGTACGCAACACTGGAGCCTGTTGTTTCTCAAACAACTATAGAATATGGAACTTAACCCTTTAAAACCGGGAACGCATCTGTGTAACCACTTAAACCATTATTGCGAACGCAGCAGAAGGAGGCGCCTCCGCGCAAGTGGAGCTTACTATGAAACCGTGCTCGGCTTGTGTGTCTGTCTGTGTGTCTGTGTGCAGTATGTGTGGAGCCTGCCCCTGGGTGAAATATAGCAGCTACAGTCACGTACCATACATCAAATGAAAGCTCTTTGAAAACTGAACACACCTGTCAAGGTTGCGTTTAAGCCCGCCCCTTCCCCCGGAAGCCACGCCCCGGAGAAGGCTCCTAAAAACTCCCCATTGAAACCCCATGTTAAATGAAAAGTGCCCGAATCGCTCCGAAACTTTTTCTACCCCCCCTAAGTGGGGGTCTACGAACAAATACTTCGGGCTCGGATTTTGGCTCCGCCCCCCGGAAGTGGGTGAAACAGGCACTTCAAACACTTTGTTGAATTGTTCAAAAACATTCAAAGTTTTTTTTTCCTGAATTTGTATTTTTCTAAGATGCTCCTTTTAATGCAGAATTGTTTAAATTTTTTTAATTATTATTTTTTTGTTACTTTGTTTTTTAATAATTTGTTTTCATTAAATTTTCTTTTTTTTGGCGTTCGCTTCCCGCGTTCGCGCGTCTTACTTGTTTTATACTTTGGCTATTCAAAAATAGCAGATCTACAAGCTTGAGCTTGTGTGCAAATCTTTGAATATATATATATATATTTTAAAGCGAACATTTTTAACTCAAATATTTGCTTCCTGGGGGGTCCCTGGAACAAAATATTTTGAGATGGGGGTCCACGGCCAAATACATATAATTTTCTACATTGTTTGTACATTTGTAGAATCCCCAGAAGCAAAGATTTGAGTTACAAATGTTCGCTTAAAAAAAAAAAAAAATCACTCTGCTATTTTTGTATATCTGCTATTTTTGATTAGCCAACGTATAAAAGGTTAAAGTGGTCAGAATTATTGTGACGCTATATTAACTACTTTTGCTGGGGACCCCCTGGAACCCCCCCCACTGGTTTAATGGTTCATAATAGTAATCTCTCTCTCTCTCTCTCTCTCTCTCTCTCTCTCTCTCTCTCTCTCTCTCTCTCTCTCTCTTTCTCTCTCTCTCTCTCTCTCTCTCTCTCCATCATGTAGGTGTACACCTACAAACAGAACACGCTGACCAGACAGAAGGTCCAGGCCATGGACCCCAGCAGCATCAGAGGTGTGGAGGACATGGCCTGTCTGGAGGACCTCCACGACGGAGCCATCATGCATAACCTGTTCCTGCGCTACCAGCAGAGGAACATCTATGTAAGTCCCTTATATCTAACATCCATTGTCGTTCAGAGATTATAATGTTTTTAAAGAAGTCATGACATGGCTTTATTGCTAACGTTTTTAGCTAAAGTTTAGCTCAGAAACAGGGGTGTGTTTTTCGTTTCGCGTCCGGGCTATGGGATCTACACACACTGCACTACTCAGAGCGCATAGCGCAGGCTGAGAGAGAGAGGAAGCGCGAGGGGAGCAAGTCTAGCGGTTGCTTTGCTTATTTCTCACCTCCAATGTTTTCAGATACACATTTTGATGTACTGTTTAAGTTTGAAACGAGTAATGCACCGTCTGGCCGTCATCTTGAGTTGGATAAAGAACGTCAACGTAGCAGCCCAAGAGTGTGAGTGGAGGAACGTGAGCTATGGGAATCAAACAGGTGTATGAAATCAAGATTCATTTGTATTCATAAGGGTCTATCTATTCTATGTCATCACGCAGTACGTTTGCACATGTGTGTGTGTGTGTGTGTGTGTTCATTATCGAAAATGCGGTCAACTGAGGCAAGGTTTGGGAATCCATGCCTGTTAGGTGTTTAGCTGCACCTCTGGAAATGGTGGTACATCAGGTATAGCTGCAGCTAGAATCCTCTATGTTGAATGCATGGTTGCATGATCGAATGGACTTTTGTACAGGCGGTTTCTCCACTTTTCCCAGCTTTTGAGTCTGTTGCCTTTCACTTATTCGTATTTCTTTACCTTTTGTGTTAAATCCCTCCACTGTATGATAGATTATCTTTCAAACATCATTAGCCTATCTGAGGGAGAGAGAGGGGAACCTCCAACCATATCAAGATGTGGTCAAGAAGACTTCTACCGTCCTGTCCTATCATCACAAACCTTTCAAAAACACTTACAGTATATATGCGGGCATATGTACTGTAAGTGTAAACCCAGCATCACGGAACACCTCTCAGAAACAACATCCAAAGCAGATGTGGAACCTTCTCTTGTGTCAATGCAAAGAATGTCCAAGCCATGGTTGAAAGTTGCTCAATCATTGCATAAGGTTTAGACATTTCGTCTAGACAAACACAGATGAGAGGAGAGAGAGGGGCACTGCAGGGGAGTGTGTGTGTGTGTGTGTGTGTGTGTGTGTGTGTGTGTGTGTGTGTGTGTGTGTGTGTGTGTGTGTGTGTGTGTGTGTGTGTGTGTGTGTGTGTGTGTGTGTGTGTGTGTGTGTGGGGTGGGGGGGGGGGGGTCCCCTGAAATCCGAGAGCAGGTTGGTGAAGACAGGAGGTGTTTGAGGTCACGTTACTGTGGAATGTTCTGCTGGAGAGTGGTTCTGTCTGTCTGGCGGCGTTAAACACCTCACGTCTCAGACCAAGATGATCAGCCATTTTCATTATTGCATTGCTGTCGGGCAGAAACCTCATGTCTCCATATTTCAACTATTCAAGTGTGACAAACAAAAGTAGCGAAAATAGCCGATGGACAAGCTCACAGCGCGTCACAGCGCGTCACAGCGCGTCACAGCGCGTCACAGCACGTCACATCGTGGCGCGTTGCGTGCTTGTAGATCGGCTATTTTCATTATTTTAAAATGATAATAAAATAGGAACGGTTTTGGCCGTACAAGATTTTGACCCGAGATCGACATAAATAAATAAATACAAATTTAAAGAATAAATCTACTAACTAACAAGATCTACAAGCTGAACTTACAAGATATACTAAATAAATAAATACACGTAATAATAACATTTAAAAAATAGAAATGAATGTTCAGTAGTGTTTCTATACAGACGCCAGGATGTCAACATGGACTCATGTCATCTCATCCTGAGGTGTGTGTGAACTCACGTCTTTCTGTGGAATGTTCCTGTAGAGTGTATGTATCTGGGAAAGCGTCTGTCTCATTTTTTATTTAAACCATTATTTTATACTTGGCTATTCAAATCCAAATCATTGAATATTTGTATTTTTAAAGTCATCTTTTTTAGTAAAATCTTTGCTTCTGGGGGGGGGGTGGGGGGGGTGCCTGGAACTAAATATTTTGATATGGGGGTCCGCAGACAAATACATATAATGTTTTGGGGGGTCCTTGACATGAAAATGTTTTGAGAACCCTAATATTTATTAACATAAGGATTTAGAAGACATTTTTTAGGATCGGCCTCAGGTCTTAAATGGGTTGGACTCCCCTCAGACAGGTGGAATGTTGAGTGATTAGACTTGATGTTCCCTGCGGATATTCTGTCAGAGAGAACAGAAACTAATCCATAATGTCTGGGGTGTCCCTCCGCGTGGTTTAACACCCAGAACCTGTGTGGACGTATATCCATTATATAATGGTACAAAGGCAGGTACGGGTGCAAAAGTGAATTTAACTAATCAATTTAATCGATTAGCTTTGATTTAAAAGAACTGAGTTGCAGCAGAGCTGCAGTTTTCAGGGAGTTTGTGAGCATAACAACTGAACAAGATCACAAATGTATTTTTGCCCCAAACCATTCAAAGCGTTATTAGCCAACAGTACTATTTTGAAATCAAGTCTTTGACATAAAGCGAGCCAGTGTAAAGTAAAAATATAATTAAAGAAAATGTTAACTGAATTCACCTTCTTGGTATTATTAAGCAGTGTTCTGAATCAACTGCAGTCGTCTGATGGAATTTGGGAGACCTGTAAAGACACCGTTACAGTAGACAAGTCTACTGAAGATGAACGCATGTTTTGTAAATCTCAGTCCTTCGGTCTTCGATATATCATCACGGTGATATTCTGAAGATCGGTTTGTTTGGGTATAGCAGCAATGTGGCGCGTACGTATTAGACAGTGGCGAGAGACCTGGGTTTACCTGTGAACTGTACTCAACAACAACAGACTGCGATCACATGCACAGAGCCGCTTTGCGCAGTAAGCTAATTAGCAAACAAAGGAGCTTTGTTCTTCACGACGCGGGCCGTCACACACACACAAACACACACACACACACACACACACACACACACACACACACACTAGAAAGAATCCTTACAGCGTTCTTTTTTTGCAGACATCTCGTCTAGGTTTTTCACCTAACCTAATTAACCCACGCTGAGCAAGCGTTTTTTTTTTCTCCCGAAAAAAATGCTGGGACACAAAGTCGATGCCATCCGCGTGCATTTAGCCATGGTGGTAACCTTGGTAACCTTTGACAAAAAAGAAAATGCCATCCCGTAATCACGTCTGAATGCTCCCGTATGGTCCCAATTATCCAATCAATTCATCATGGCTGCCACCGCCCGCCTCCATTGGTCTACTACACCCACAGCAGAGGAGAGGCAGGCATGTAGGGTTATTTCTCTCCTCTCCTTCTTTCAAACGCTGAACGGAGGCAGTGGAAATGAAAGGAGAGGGTTTGGGTGAAAAGGGGTTTTCTGGTAAACCGAGCGACCAGGGGTGGAACTGTGAGAACTGTGGGTCTGCTAGAGTACGTCACTGAAGCCAACGTGTGGATCTGTTCCAAAACGGCCACCTGGCTTCACCATGAGCCATAGAAACACAAGTTTAAAGGGATAGTTCACCCCCAAAATGAAGGTTTTTGTTTTTTTCCTATCAATTACTCACCCCATGTCACATTCCTGATCGAATATTCCATCAGTTTGATTAACTGAAGGAAATAGGATGAAGACAAACTTCTACTGTCCAGGTTATAAGTGAATGTTTCTTGTTTTTTAATCGCTCTTGCTAAGTTTGGCCTCCTATTTACTTCAATGGGGTGAGTAATTGATAGAAAAGGTTGTTTGGGGGTTTGAACTATCCCTTTAACTTATATTGTGCTGAGCAGATCAATGGTCACAGAGCTATGGCCACTTGAAGTGTCAAACACTGCTGTAACACTGGTAGTGCCCCATATGTGTGCAATTTAGTATTTTTTGGTGTGACTACTCTCATGCCAGATCCCTGAATAGTGTTTGTGCAAAGTTTGGTGGCTGGTGCTGATCATCTCATGTACCGCACAACTGGGTCAAACTTGATTTGCTAAATAAATCTTAGTGTTTGTTTTAAGCTACTTGGGTTAGCAGCATTATTCACACTGAGTCAGTGGTTCTCAATCTTTTCAGACAGCGACCCCCGAAATAATCGAACTGGGGACCCTCCCACCCTGACAAGCACTTGGAATTGTAGGAGTTGAGGCATTACATTTTGTTTGACTGGGTTCCACAGATAGATATTGTGAAAATAATATATCGGCTGTTTTGTTTTGCCTATTTCTTAGGTAATGTTTGACAATTTGTTATAGTATAGTTTGTTGATTATGTTTGACGGACGCAGTAATGGTCTTATTTCTATTTTTATTATATATATATTTTTTCCTTTTAGAAGTATTAAAAAGGTCTTAAAAGTCCTTAAATTGTCACTTTAGAAATGTGCAGATACCCTGTATATACCTAACCCTTTGAAACAATCACTTAAGAATCATCATTTCAAAAATACCATTTTGACTCTGGATTGACAGACAAGCAGCAAAATACATCCCTGCTTGTCCCACAAAAACCAAAGATTGTGAAAACGTCAAAATATGTCCTCTGTTGTGACATGAGTGCCTTGTTTTGCAGAAGTGCGAAACGTATGATTTTGTGATATGCAATCCTATCTTAACCTCAGTCACATTCTTCACAGTCACATTTAAAACACAAAAATAAGTCGCTGAGTTATCGCTTGTTTGTGTTTCAAGGACAAGTACAGGGTTTGGGTTGGTTTCCAAAGATGATGTTTTATCCAACTCAAACAGCACAACACCATCCATCACAACATGCTGCTGTGCCAAACAAAAACTAAAGGTTATGAAGCATATTTTTCATATGTTCATGTCTGTTGGACGCAAGATTATGGTTTTTCAGCACAAGAATGTTATCGGTCAGTACTATGGCAGGACAGGCAAGGATGTAAGGCCGGCAAGGACGCAAGGAGGCAAGGATCGGCTGGCCAGGATGCAAGGACATGCTAGGATCTGAGGAGGCAAGGAAAGGATAGGATCTGAAGAGGCAAGGACAGGATAGGATCTGAAGAGGCAAAGACAGAATAGGATCTGAAGAGGCAAGGACGCGTGATTTGGGACCGCACTGGGGATTTGGGGAAACCACGGATAAATAGATGGAGACGGCGGTCTTGTGCATCCGTTCGCTGTCAACTGTCATTGTGAAAATACGCTAGTCTGTTCTCTCTCTCTCTCTCTCTCTCTCTCTCTCTCTCTCTCTCTCTCTCTCTCTCTCTCTCTCTCTCTCTCTCATATAATCATCTCTTGTACTTTTACTCCATTACAATTATTAGAACACTTTAGTTACTAATTACTTTGTAGATTTTGATTATTATTACAAAACATACATTAACCACTTCAGCCCTATATATATTTTGGCCATTTGAATCTACAATCCACAAGCTCACAATGCCTTGCGATACGACGCATTGTGAGCTTGTAGATCGGCTCCGGGGGCGTGGTTTCCCCAAATCCCCAGTGCGGTACCAAATTACGCGGCAAGGACAGGCTAGGATCTGAAGAGGCAAGGACAGGCTAGGATCTGAAGAGGCAAGGACAGGCTAGGATCTGAAGAGGCAAGGACAGGCTAGGATCTGAAGAGGCAAGGACAGGCTAGGATCTGAAGAGGCAAGGACAGGCTAGGATGCAAGGAAGGTAAAGATGCAATGAGGCAAGGTCCAGGACAAGTCAATGCACCTAAGTCAAAACTCTTCTTTTCTTCCCTGGCATGATAATGTAGCCTATAAAGTGCTTTGATAGCCTACTGTAAATATGGAAGAAAAGGTAGATACGTAAGTATTTCTTGTACATCTAATTTTTCCATCGTTCGATGTAATTCCAGAGACTGTTAGGGTATCATGTTGTTGTTCCAAAGCTAGCATGCTGGTAGTAAATGTTCTGTCTCATAAGTTGGGCAACATGGCTGCATGCGTTGCTTCCGCCAAGACACGTTAACACCTGCCAACACTCCATAAAGACCACCGTCCCTTCCAAACACAACCAGACCCTTTTGGTACTTATGTATATTTTGGTGCCAATACTCTTGTGCTTTAACTCAGGTGAATTTCGAATACAGGACTTTTACTTTTAACAGTAGTATTTCTACATTTTGGTATTGATACTTGTACTTACGGTAAGTAGAAAAAATGTGAGTACTTCTTCCATTACTGCTCTCACCGAGCTCTGAGATCTATTGCTCTTGGCTGACAAACAAGGACCCGATTCACAGGCGTCCAGGTTACATGCCTGATTTAAGAGAACTTTTTTTGTGTGGAAAAAAAAACACAATGTGAAAGAAAAGAAAAAAAGGTTGAACGTCTGCATCGAAGGATAAAAGCTTTCTTTTAACTTTCTTTTATTTATTTATGTTTTAAAGGAGTAGTTCACCCAAAAAAAATCTTATTTTCTATCAATTACACACCCCATGAAGCCTTGAATTGTGTACTTGCACACAATATTTTCAGATAGGGGTCCGTGGCCAAATACATATTAACACATTGAGTGCCAAAACTATATACCTTTTTGCAAATACACCCGTGGAGTGCCAACAATCCTAAAAAACGTACATATATACGGTTTTCTTACCTTTTTGTTTTTTGCGTTTTTTCCACAAGGGGGGGGGGGGGGGGGGGGGGCTAGCGCAGCCCTGGAATCCCCCATGAACACTCTAAGAAGTAAGGGACAGATGGATCACCGTGCCAAACAATCTCGCTCCCATCCGCTTCCATTCTATCTCCTGGCTAAAAACCTCTGTATCTCCTTAACTTTTTACAGTGGGCAAAACGCGTCATTCTCGATGCGCGATCGCTCTGCAATGGTGACTCGCGTGAGACATGTTGTTGTTTCAGGCTTTAGCCAGGAGCATCGCGCAACCTACACGCATGCTTTTTTTTTCATGGATCGCTCGTCGTGGAGTCTACAGATTTAAACAGCACAATGCAGCGCAACGGTGAGATTTCTGGCACCGAACGTAATCTGTTATTATAAAATTCTGGCACCCAATGTGTTAATTTGGAGCTCCTTGTTTGAAAACCACTGGTTCAACCAACATTAGGAAGCAAGCCCCAAATAAGCAACTACACTTTCTTCCAAAAAAAACGCAACCCGCATATTTACAAGCAACTTTACAGGAAAACAAGCCCAAAGTCGCTTATAATAAGCAGACGTGGCAACACTGACAGGGACCCTGTGACACCAGTGACATAAATATGAGAATGTGTTGTTTCTAACTGTGTTCTTCCTACTTACTGTAATCGCATTTATAGAAAATGTGCTGAAAATAGAGCGACTTTTGGGAAATAGTAATCCTTAGTAAATTGGATAATGTGGAAGAATGTACATTTGTCCACGTTTCAGCTCGGCGTGATGTGGACAGAATGTCGCCTTCCACAGGACCACAGGAACCCACAGAATAACAGCGTCTGACACTGTGGTTGTCGGTTGAAAACCTTGCATGTCCAAAACTGTCACTTGTCAGGAAATGTATAACAAGAAAAATAACCTGCGTTCCAATGGGTCTAATGTAGTTATTATTTAGCCACAAGCTCTTGTTAACATTTTTCATTGGTTCCATATTTATAAAATCCATACACAAACGTAACCACTTCAACAAAAACTGTAATAATGGCCAAAAAATAGCAGATCTACAAACTCACAACGTGACGCGTTGTGAGTGTCCTGTCCTGTCCCAAGTCAGCTCTGGTCTAAGCCAATTAATTAATGGGCTAGTTTAAAAAAAAAAAAAACATTTCAAACTGTTTGGACAATTTTTTTTTGGAATGTCAGGTTGAAAGTGTAACATATTTTAAAATTGCATATAAACATGTGTAAGGTGTGTGTCCGTGTGTGTGTGTGCACGTGTGCTGTGTGCGTGTGTGCGTGTGTGCGTGTGTGCGTGTGCGCGTGTGCGCGTGTGTGCGCGTGTGTGTGTGTGTGTGTGTGTGTGTGTGTGTAGCCTGCAGGTTAACTGACAGTCTGTGAGCTGTTTGATTCTAACCAGCTGTGCTGTGGAGTGGAGCTGTCAATCATCTCCTCTGTGCAATGGAAGCACCCCCATTGTACACACACACACACACACACACACACACACACACACACACACACACACACACACACACACACACACACACAGACTCTCTCTCTCTCTCTCTCTCTCTCTCTCTCTCTCTCTCTCTCCTTTCCAAACAAACCTTTTCTCCATTTTGACTTTTGCTGAGTTTTGAGGGTGTGTTGGGTTATGTTGTCTTTGTGTGTGTGTGTGTGTGTGTGTGTGTGTGTGTGTGTGTGTGTGTGTGTGTGTGTGTGTGTGTGTGTGTGTGTGTGTGTGTGTGTGTGTGTGTGTGTGTGTGTGTGTGTGTGTGTGTGTGTGTGTGCGCGTGCGCGTGTGCGTGCGCGTGTGTGTGTGTGTGTGTCTTTACTCCATCCATGTCTCAGACTGTATATGACATCATTAAATGACAGGAAATTCCTTCATTTGGTCAATTAGTCTCCGTTTCCTGTTGAGAGTCCATTGGTCAGAAAGCTATGATGTATGCATAATTTAACATAAAGTTAACCCACACACACATTCCATCCCTACCCCCCCCCCCCCTCACACACACACACACAAACTTACATGTTTGTATTTCTATACTTGTGAGGACATCAACATTCCAGGACGCCATTGAAAATAGCTGAAAGTAGTCAAACAATAACCACACAATAGCAGATCTGCAAGCACACAATGCGGCCCGCTGCGACGTGTTGTGAGCTTGTAGATCTGCTATTGTTCGCTGAGCTTGTAGATCTGCTATTGATCTGCTTTAGTTTGTATAAAATAGTGGAAAACTGTAACCCTAACCCTATACACCTAACATCTAATCCTAACGCCTAACCCCAACCTGAATCTTTTCCCAATTTTAAACCTATTATTATTCTAAAGAATGCAACCATAAAACAACAATTAATTTCCAGGAAAATGGTCCTCACAACGTCTATTTCTCAGATATACTTGAGGGGGTATTTGGTCCTCACAAGTATGGCACACACACGCACACGAATGTGCGCACACACTACTCTTCTTCAGTAACACTCATTTAGTTATTTTATGCTCTTTTATTTAGTGACCAGCAGTGGCAACAGATGTTTGACCTGGAGCCGTCCTCAGCTGTGATAATTGCATTAAATGATAATTCTTAATTAGATTCATTATCACCTTGAGGAATTGTCTCCAGTTGAAACATTCATTGTTTCAACGCTGCTGTTGCTGGGTCAATAAATAAAGGAGCATAAAAGGACTTGTGGCCTTGAGGGGGTTCCAGGGGGTCTGGGGGTTCCCCAAAATGTTTTAACTTAGCATCACAATCATTTTAACCCCTTTATCCATATTTCATACGTTGGCTATTCAAAAATAGCCGATCTACAAGCTCACATCGCGTCACTTCTTGCCGCGCTGCGAGCTTGTACATCTGCTTTTTTTGATCATCTTTGAAAGATCTTTAAAGAAATCTTGAATAATTTTGAAATTTTTAACACAAATCTTCTCTTCTGGGGGTCCCTGACACAAAACATTTTCAGATGGGGGTCCGCGGCCAAATACATATAAATTTGAACCAGCGCCCGCTCTGCTGGGCTGTGAGGATATTGCAGGTGGGCACCACCAAATAACTGGCAAAACACTAAGATTTTAACAGTGGTGGAAAAAGTGTTCAGTATCAATACTGCAATGTAGAAATACTTTGTTACACATAAACGGCCCGTGTTCAAAATGTTGCTTGAGTAAAAGTACAAAAGTAGTGGCGTCAAAATCTACTTAAAGTACCAAAATTAAAAGTACTAATGTTTGAAAATAGCCGATCTACAAGCTCACAACACGCCGCGATGCGACGCGTTGTGAGCTTGTAGATCGGCTATTTTCAAATAGCCTAGGTATAAAATAGGGCTAAAGTGGGCTAACTAGTAACTAAAGTTTTCAAATAATTGTAGTGGAGTAAAAGTACAATATTTGCCTCTGAAATGTAGTGGCATAGAAGTAAAAGTATTGAACATTGGAAATACTCCTGTAAAGTAAAAGTACCTCAAAAGTGTACCTAAGTACAGTACTTGAGTAAATGCACTTAGTTACTTTCCACCACTGGATTTGAATGATAAGCCGAATGGCTGCCGTGTTAAGTGGTCAGATGGGTGGGCTGGGAACTAGTAACTATACTCACGTTTTCCTTTTTTACTCACAAGGAATCTTCCTTAACTTATCTTATCTTACTGGGTCTTCGTCCTGATTCAAATAGTAGGATCAACAGGAAGTTGACGTTTCCTCCGTTTGTTTATGTGTTAAAAGAGAGACTTTGAGACTTTGTTTCACTGTGCAATCTAAGTTAAACACACTCAAAAACACACGCACGCACACGCACGTACACACGTACACACACACACACACACACACACACACACACACACGCACACACACACATGCACACACGCTCACCCACACCCACGCACATTGTTCCACTGTGCAACGGAAGTTAAACACACTGCAGCAAACCTCAGATTAATGTATGTTAATAATGTGTGTGTGTGTGCGTGTGTGTGTGTGTGTGTGTGTGTGTGTGTGTGTGTGTGTGTGTGTGTGTGTGTGTGTGTGTGTGTGTGTGTGTGTGTGTGTGTGTGTGTGTGTGTGTGCGTGCGTGCGTGCGTGTGTGGAATGTGTGTGTGTGCACGTGTGTGTGGGTAAGTGCGCGTCTGTGCATGTGTGTGTAAGTGCGTGTGTGTGGGTTTGTGCGTCCGTGGATGTGTGTGTGTGGGTTTGTGCGTCCGTGCATGTGTGCGTGTGTGCATGCTGCACACTGCACAGGCATGGTGACCTGCGTGTGTGCACGTGCCCCCACATTCCTTTTGGTCTCCTGACCTAAATGTGGACACATGGAGCTCGTTAGTGACGACCAATGGAATGTGCCCGCCTGGTTACATGTTTATTAGAATATGAATATTAATGATAATAATCATACCAATGGGATTAGAGAGTTTCCTGCCTCGTTAATGAATGCCCTATACTTCACCATACTACAGTGTCACACACAAAAAGCAGAACAATAGCCGATCTACAAGCTGACAAGACGTTGCATCCCGGCTATTTTTGCTGGAGTTTTTTGTTGTTGTAGTGTAAATGTTTAAGTGTGTCTGTTGTGGTTATATAAATATACTCTGTTACAAGTAAAGGTCCGGAATTCAAAATGTACTTGAGTAAAAGTACAAAAGTATTGGTATCAAAATGTACTTAAAGTACCAAAAGTAGTGCGTATTTATTATGCAGAATGTCCTGTTTCACAAGTTTCAAATGTATAACAATCTTTTGAAAATAGCTGCTGATGTGTGCCTGAAAGGTAACAGTTTTGGACATATGAGGTTTCCACCCGACAGAGACGCTATAAAGACGATCTCCAATCCCACCTCTTCACTGATAATAATATATTAAAACAAACATTAATAAACGTCAAGTTGTTTTCATAACTCAGTGGGGCCCGGGGACCCCCAGTGGTCGTTGAGGGGTGTTGTAGGGTGGTCCCCAGAACAATGAGTCAATCTAGCGTCAACACAAGTTAAACCTATTTAACCCTACACGTACCCCAGCTATTTGCAAATAGCCGATCTACAAGCTCACAACGTGCTGTTTTCAAAGGAATCTTGAACAATTTGGAATATTTATTTTAACAAGGCAAATCTTGTATGGGGGTCCCCTGGTACAACCCTGGCCTTATACAGAACATAACCGACTATAGTTCATTCAGTTTGAGCAGAAACATCAGTGGAACCAAACACTCACTGCAGATCAGATTAATGTAGTTCTTTCCTTTTATCAAACACTAAACACTGACTGCAGATCAGATTAATGTAGCAGTAAAATAAACACAATGTGAATTGAGGTTCAGTTACACTCCTCGTGTATTTAATTACACTGTCTGAGAGAGAGAGAGAGAGAGAGAGACAGACAGACAGACAGACAGACAGACAGACAGACAGACAGACAGACAGACAGACAGAGAAAGAGGCAGACAGACAGACAGACAGACAGACAGACAGACAGACAGACAGACAGACAGACAGACAGACAGACAGACAGACAGACAGAGAAAGAGGCAGACAGACAGACAGACAGACAGACAGACAGACAGACAGACAGACAGACAGACAGACAGACAGACAGACAGACAGACAGACAGACACAGAGATAAGTGATTGGGTTGTATTCACATGTATTTCATTTCCTGTCAGTGTGACCATGTGAGCGGCCTCTGTGTGTGTGTGTGTGTGTGCGTGTGTGTGCGTGTGTGCGTGTGGTGTGTGTGGTGTGTGTGTGTGTGTGTGTGTGTGTGTGCGTGTGCGTGCGTGTCCGTGCGTGTGTGTGGCTGAAGATTGAACTCAGTAATGTCAAACTGAAGATAAATAATGTTTACATGTCCGCTGTGTGTTAATGGCATCCATATAGGGAACATGAGAACGGAATGTCACATGCTTGACATCGTTGCTGTGGGGTGGAAACCGTCCAAAACCGTTCCTTTCTTATTATTTGAAAATAATAATGATAATAATAATAATAAAGTAGTGAAAATAGCCTATATCTACAAGCTGACAACGCGTCGCGATTTTTTCAATGGAAGCCAGTGAAATTGGCCAATGGCTAGAAGCTCCAATGTTATTGTCACATAACAATTTTACAGGTGTAATAAAGTGGGTGAAATGCTTTTTCGTGCACATTGTATTTTCCGTACAATTATTTTCCGTACAGTTATCTTTCGTTCCCATTCAGGGAAGTTATCTTTCGGTCTGATATTCCAAATATTCCTGATATGAGTTGAGGGAAAATATGTAAATTGTAAATATGTCGAAACGAGACACGATGATGCAAACTGACACGTGACGCTTGTCACGAGATACACACAAGAGCTGAGCGTTTTTCAGCGCTCCAATGACGCAGTGACCTGTCAATAAGTCAATCAATCAATCGTATGTTTTTGTTTCACCCTTTCCACTCCCCTCCTCTGCACAAAATGCTTTAAAAACTCATTCTTATTGTCAGACAGTTTTTTCTCGCTCGTCGGACTCACGTTTGATGACGTCAATGAATGTGTGGATCAATATCGCAAGTGGGCCCCCAAATGAAAGGCAAAACTCTAAGATTCTTTTTATACTGTAATGAAAAACTAAAATGACAGTTATGCTCGTATCCAGAGAGACTTAAATAAGCAAGGTGCATCAAATGCATAGAGACATATACTAAAATATTGAACACCAGGTATAAGTAATGAACATGGCATCTGTCTAAATAACATCTAAATTACATTTAAAGAACTTAAAGTGTACAGTATGACGGTTCCAATGGACCAAGCCGGAACACAATCAATTGATTGATCATTATAATAAACATGCTCTGAAAATGCACACGGCCAACCCATCTGACTGCTTAACACGGGAGATGTCCGAGTGGGCCTTGATCCAGAGAAGGGGCTGGAAACCTCAACCTCATTGTTTTAGGTTGTGTGTAGCTGTTTGTTTTGAAGTTGGAACGCGGAGTGAGGTTTCACCCAGCGAGGTTCATGTCCTGTAACCTCACAGGAGGGACACGGTCGCTCCTCCATAACCTTATTACAGAGACACACGTTGATGCTATCAGCGCACATTAGAGCTGCAAGTTACTACTGGCCCCAGGCCAAGATAACATGCATTAGAGAGGGAGAGAGAGAGAGAGAGAGAGAGAGAGAGAGAGAGAGAGAGAGAGAGAGAGAGAGAGAGAGAGAGAGAGAGAGAGAGAGAGAGAGAGAGAGAGAGAGAGAGAGTTGTGCTTCTTGTATTCATCTGCAGCCCATTTCCTCTCAATGTAATCATGTGACTGGTTTGTGTGTCCGTCTGTGTGGTTGAAGATTGAACTGAGTGATACATATTCCTGAGAGAGAGAGGTAGAGAGAGGTAGAGAGAAAGAGAGATGCATTACAGTCTGCTAATCTGTCTATCTCTCCATCTTCATGGCTGTGAGGTCTGTCTCTCTTCCTTGAGTCATATGCAGACAGGAGAGCATGTTAAAGTAAACACTGTATGTAACCGCTTTCAACCTGTTTTTTTTGTGGCAGGCCATTCATCATCATCGTTGTTGTCAGGCAGAAACCTTGTATCTCCATGTTTTTACTTTTTTATGTTTAGTTGTAAATTAAAGGTAGGGTAAGCGATTTATTTTGGTTAAAATAAGTGTTAAATAGCTCTATATTCTGATAGTAATCATTGCTACAGAGTGTTTGTTCAGTAAAAGGAGTCTCCCATGTCTCTCCAGCTCTTTATTAAACAGAAAATGCATGTTCAGTGTTCTCTCCTGATTGGCTTAAATGTTGTCACCTACCTGAAAATGTACTATATTCTGTTTACTAAAGAGCTGGAGAGACTCCTGTGACCAAACAAACGCTCTGTAGCAATGATTACTATCAGAATATAGTACTTTAACCTTTTGAACAAGAAATATCACTTACCGTACCTTTAATGCCCTACTTCATCATACAAGAGTGTTGCACGAAATAAGTGAAAATAACAGATGTACAAGCTTACAACGAGGCGTCGTGGGCTTCTCTCTATTTAAATCATTGTTTGAATAATGATGTGAATAATGATGTCCTTGTAATGGACTTACAAGGTTTTCACCTCAACAAGGACACATAATAAGGGCTTGACTGTTAACAACACATGAAGAGAACACATTACAAAGATGTGAGGACAGCTAAGGGGTCCTTGGCCTGAAAATCGTTGAAGACCCCTGCTCTATAGCAAGTGTAGATAGAGCTTTAATACTTACTTTAAACAAAAGAAAATCACTTACTGTACTCCACCTTTAGGCACTGTCTGTGACTCTTATATTTTCACTGTATAACTAATGACTTCACTGTAAAATACTTAGTGTAAGAGTGTGTAAGAGTGTACACATGGGTTCCATTTGTACACTCTCAGAGTTAAATGAACATTGAGGATTTGACAGTGTCCCATGGTGCATTGCTCCGCACACGTGAACATCGGGCCAAAACAGCATGGAAACATAAACAGTTGGCGACCGACAAAAAAACAGAAACCGAGGTAAATTATTTTTGGACGGGTCGCTCATGACACCACTGTGCTCCCGCTTCTGAAGCGGTGCAAGCGAGCGCCCAATTAGAGTCCTGGAATGCCGTGGCGGGCCGGCCTTAATCGGTCCAGCCAATGGGGAAGGAGGGATTCTGATGTGAGTCACCGGCCAATTAGCTCCCATGCAGGGCTGAAAGTAACTAAGTACATTTACTCAGGTACTGCACTTAAGCACAATGATTGAGGTACTTTTACTTTACTTAAGTATTTCCATTTTCCAATACTTTATTGACTTCTACTCCACTACATCTCAGAGGCAAAATATTGTACTTTTTACTCCACTACAATTAATTGAAAACTTTAGAAGTTACTTTGTAGAATTAGATCATTAATACAAAACATACATTAAGCAATTCAGGCCTATTTTATATGTTGTCTATTTGAAAATAGCAGATCTAAAAGCTCACCACACGTTGCGATGCGTGGTGGGCTTTTAGATCTGCTATCTTCAAGAGTTTGACAAATTTTGAAAACTTTGGAAAAACTTTTACATTAGGTATTCTTTTTACCTGTAGCAGAGGATTTCTCCTTTGTAGCATTGATACTTTTACTTTAAGTAAAAGTAAGTAACAAGTGGGACTACTTCATCCAAGCACTGGATGAAAGGGGGGTGGTGTGTGTGTGTGTGTGTGTGTGTGTGTGTGTGTGTGTGTGTGTGTGTGTGTGTGTGTGTGTGTGTGTGTGTGTTTGTGTGTGTGTGTGTGTGTGTGTGTGTGTGTGTGTGTGTGTGTGTGTGTGTGTGTGTGTGTGTGTGTGTGTGTGTGTGTGTGTGTGTGTGCGTGCGTGCGTGCGTGCGTGCGTGCGTGCGTGCGTGCGTGCGTGCGTGCGTGCGTGCGTGCGTGCGTGCGTGCGTGCGTGCGTGCGTGCGTGCGTGCGTGCGTGCGTGCGTGCGTGCGTGCGTGCGTGCGTGCGTGCGTGCGTGCGTGCGTGCGTGCGTGCGTGCGTGCGTGCGTGCGTGCGTGCGTGCGTGCGCGC
>NC_137611.1:48706178-48736178 GCF_963280865.1 Gymnoscopelus braueri
CACATAATAGGCAGTCAGGCTATATAACCTGGTCACTCAGTGTGTCAACAGCCTGCAGTAAATACACGTCAGTGGTGTGTGTGTGTGTGTGTGTGTGTGTGTGTGTGTGTGTGTGTGTGTGTGTGCGTGTGCGTGCGCGTGTGTGTGTGTGTTGTTTACATAAACCTAACGTCTGTTTACACAGGAAGCAGTGGCGTCATGCTCTGTTTCAGCTCTGCTCTCACACTCTGCATGGCAGCTCTCAAAACACAGCTAGAGATACTTAACACGCAATAATAAATAAAATGCAAGACAATAAATGCACTTACCATACAATAATACAAATTCAACAAGACAATAAAAGTACTTAACACACAGTAATAAATACACACGAGACAGTGAAAGAAGAAACCATGAACATTTAAACTAGCAAACAAACTATTTCTGTAAAAGTCCACTGGTACAGTAGTAATACCACAAGGTATTCAAAATGTTGTATTTCTTTTCAGTTCTTAAGTAGTTCTGTGGGACTGCATGTTCCGTATCTGCCAGTCACTTCTTTGTAACTTTAGTTACTATAGTTACTTTGTAGATTATTATTGCAAAACATACATTAACCACCTAAACCCTATGTTCTACTTTGTTCTACAAGCTGAGAAAGAATAATCATTATAATATTGACCTACTTGCTCCCGTGGGGGGGGGGGGATTTGGTTTCAGCTTAACCCAGCTGATGGCTGCCCACAAGGGGAGTAGAGTGGAGCTGTTAGGGATTAGGTGTCTTGCTCAAGGACACTTCGACCAGTCATATTCGACACATTGCTGGCCAGGCCTGGAATCGAACTTGGGGACAACTGGGGACTCTGGCTCTCCAGGCGGACTCTCTAAGCATTCAGCTATGGCCGCCTCTGGCAAATTTTCGAAAGATTTGGATACATTTCGAAAACTGTTGTGAACTTGTGAAGACATTGCGACATTGTGCATAATGAGCACTTTTACTTTTGGTAACTTGAAATGTAATTGATGCCAATACTTTTAGCACTTTTATTCAACTCAGATTTAGTTACATTTTTACTCGTAGCAGAGTATTTCTACATTGTGGTATTGCTACTTTTACTTGAAAAAAAAAAATGTGAGTATATTTCTTCCATCACTGTCCCTTGACTACCGCAAGCAAACCTAACTCCTGCCAAGAGTTTGTGTTCTGGCACCGTCCAGCTTCCATTTCAGCTCTCTGCTTTGTTTTGCTTTGAAGTTTGAAACATGAAGCCCGTTTCATGGGGGGGGGGGGGGTGGGGGGTGAGTGGTGTGTGTGCGTTTGTGTATGTGTGTGTGTGTGTTTGGGGGGGGGGGACAGCCAGGAAAAGGTCAAACAAACTCGATGTTATATTGTCTTGCGTTTCCAGCAGAGCTTTAGCAGAAAGCTGCTAAGGAGGAGCGCTGTATAGGGGTCGGTGCGCTGGGGGGGGGGGGGGGGGGGGGTTACGTTGCAAGGCGTTGTGTCGTGTTTCCCTCTTGTCCGGTCGCCCCCTGAAATACAAAATGTGAGGGTTTTCATGACTTTGTGCTTTTGTCCGAGAAATTGAATTACATGTTTTTATACCCGGCGGTCGTTTGTTTTTTTTTCTTGGGAGATGTGTTTGTTAGAGAGGATGCTCTGTATGGTCACTGTGGTCTTCCGAAGAGTGTACGAACGGAACCTTATGGGTTCCGTCTGTACACTCTCAAAGTTACATTAACATTGAGGATTTTACAGTGTAGATTGCGGTTCCAAAAATAAATACAAAATGCTGTATATACGCCCATTTCACCTCCTCTGCTCTGCTCCATTCTCTTCTCCTCTCCTCCATTCTCCTCTCCTCTCCTCCATTCTCCACTCCTCTCCTCCATTCTCCTCTCCTCCATTCTCCACTCCTCCTCCATTCTCCTCTCCTCCATTCTCCTCTCCTCTCCTCCATTCTCCTCTCCTCCATTCTCCTCTCCTCCATTCTCCTCTCCCCTCTTCTCCTCTTCTCTGTCTTTTGTGCCGCTAGCCATGAAGATGTAAGATTTATAATGAGGCACACAGTGGTCACTCTGCTCGTTCAAAATAGACAGACAATATCTGACTTGGCTACCATACAGTGTGTATTATTTTTACCACAGGCTATGAAACAGCCAAACGTCTAATAAATAGACGGAAAGAAAAGTGACATTTGCGCGACCTTTTGATGATTGGCCGATTGACAGCACGTGATCTTGTCTGCTGGAAACCTTGTCCGCTGGAACAAGGCTGCAGCCAGCGGGCGGAACAGAAATCGATAGGTCACCATATTCAGCGCAACACTCGGGTGCCTTTCACACCTAAAGTCCTCTAGAAAGCTCCGGTCGGCTCAAGAACCCGACACACGCTCGGAAAAAAATAATATATATAAATATATTGATATTTTCCGGCAGTGTATCGATTATTTATTGCGAGAAGGAGTATCGATATATGGATATATCGATATTTTGTTAATTATCGATGTGGTTTCTTTTGAGTGTGATTAATTTTTTAGCCTATCTTTCTCTTGCCCTGTAACTGTATCTTATGTGCTGACTCTGGTGACTGACTTTCCCCCCGTAAAATCAATAACTCCATATATATTTTTTTCCTGTCATCTCTGGTGACAGTACTTAAATAAGTTTTAGTTTTTTGTTTTTGCAAGCTCATGTCTTTCACTACACTACATTTCAAAAGACATTTGACTCCACTACATTTCTAGGAAGGTACTCTTTGGGACCCAACCTTAGAAAAAATATAATATGAATTAACCGTGAGCTCTATTTCAATTACAGCAAAGGCTAGGCTATGGCCTAGCATAGGCTATTTGAAAATAGCCGATCTAAAAGCTCACAACGCGTTGCATCGCGACGCGTTGTCAGCTTGCAGATCTGCTATTTTCAAACATTTCAGTACTTTTACTTTTGGTACTTTAAGTACATGTTGATGCCAATACTTTTGCACTTTTACATATAAAAGAGCATCGTGGTATTGCTACTTTTACTTAAGTAAAAGTAGCCGAGTACTTCGACAGGTTTTCTGCCCGACAACAGCAACGATAATAAACGCATATACTCTGTCCTCTCTCTTCCAGACGTACATCGGGTCCATATTAGCGGCGGTGAACCCGTACCAGAACATTCCGGACCTGTACAGCTCCGCCTCCATGGAGACGTACAGCCGCCACCACCTGGGCGAGCGGCCGCCGCACATCTACGCCGTGGCCAACGAGTGTTACCGCTCACTGTGGAGGAAGCAGCACCACCAGTGTGTCCTCATCAGGTACTGGACTGTATACTGTCTGTCGGTCTGTCTGTCTGTCTGTCTGTACTGCCTGTCTGTCTGTCTGTCTGTCTGTCTGTCTGTCTGTCTGTCTGTCTGTCTGTCTGTCTGTCTGTCTGTCTGTACTGCCTGCCAGCCTGCCTGCCTGCCAGCCAGCCAGTGGTGGAAAAAGTACTACATTACTTAGTATCAATACTGTAGAAATAGTTGCTGAGTGCTGCACAGTGCAATACGCTGCTGGGCACAGTAAAGACAGATATCTGTCGGAACTGTTTATTTTTTTCTTCTTCTCAAAAGTAGGGGGGGGGGGGGCGCACACACACGCACACACACGCACACACACACACACACACTGCGGTTCCTTCCTGCAGCAGTACTTTCACATCCTCTCATTGTTGTTTGTCTGGGCTTCAAAATCCTCTTCCTGGGATATTAATACCATCCAGGGGTCATATTTATATCGCTGGAATGATAATATTTGGTTCATATTCGGCACGAGAGTGAATAGGAAGGGTGTCCGTTGCTTTAATGACAAATACAAGCGTGTGTGTGCGCGAGCACGTGCGTGTGTGTGTGTGTGTGTGTGTGTGTGTGTGTGCGTGTATGTGCGCGTTTCACATACCTACAATTAGCCCACATTAGTTTACAGGCTGCTGAAACCCCATGGCCTTATGGGTAATGAGAGCCACATGTCGTCTGCAGGCCGTGTGTGAAGCCTGAAATGATTGGCTATCATCTCTAATTATCATCACTCCATTTCACACTTAAGAGGCCTGTGTCCACGGAAACCTTGTATATCCATATTTCAACTTGTTCATGTTTTTTTTTTTTTATATAAATTTTTATCCCACGATTTTGTAACCCCTATTTTTTCACCCTTGTGCCAATGCCTAAGCGTGTAATCATGGGCACTACCTTCCCTCTGCCAACCTAGGGAGGCCAGGGCCGAGCTCATGCCTCCTTCAATGCATGAGAGCCAACTGACCTTCTTTTCACCTGACAGGGGAGAGTTTCCCTGGTTGGACGTAGCGCGTGGAAGGAACACGTTATTCCAACCAGTTCCCTTCCCCTCCATCAGGCGCCCCGGCTGGCCAGGGGGAGGCAGTATAGTGACCAGGATTACGGCATGTGTTTTTTGTGAGGGTACCTACCCTAGGACAGTGTCTATCAACCTTTTTTGTGCCAAGGCACACCTGGCATAGCCAAAAAATCCCAGGGCACACCTAGATATACGGTATATATATATATATATAATTATATATATATATATATATACGGTATATCTATATAATATATGGGGGAGAAAAAAAGCAAATGCAAACAAATATTTCTGTTTTTGCATTATTCAGACATGCAAACTTGTAGCTTTTCAGCTTCCACTAGCCGTTTTGAATCCCCGAAAAAAAACAGCATTTTGTCACCCTTTTCACCTCGGGGCTGTTTTGCATGCCTGATTATTATTATTGTTTCAGAAAAAAAAAAAAAAAAAAAAAAATTTCCCAAAATGATATTTTTTCAAACCTTCTTCAAACGGCGCGGCACACCTCAGCAGTAGCCCCGGCCCAAAATTGGGACGTTTGCCAGGGTTGATATACACTGCCCTAGGAGACACGGGGAGAACATGCAAACTCCACACAGAAAGGCCCTTTCGCCAACCCCACCTAGGGTGTGGGCACTGATGACGCGGAGTAGAGAACACGCCCCCAGCACCCACAGCGTCCCCTGCGGGAATCGAACCCAGGACCTTCTAGCTGTGAGGCGACAGCGCTACCGACTGCGCCACCGTGCCCCCAACTTGTTCATGTTTTAAATAAATTGTCATACGAGAGTCGCACAAAAGTAGTGAAAATAGCTGATCTTGTAATTATTTTTATTTATTAAAATCGATTATTATATTTATGATCGATTCGGTTGATTAGTTTGATGAACTGTTTTACTCCTAAACGATAGTACACCGCTCTCCCTAGTCACCGAGTGCCGCGCTATGAGCTTGTAGATCTGCTATTATTGAAAAATCTGTGTGTGTGCGTGTGCGTGTGCACGCGCGTGCCGTGTGTGTGTGTGTGTGTGCGTGCGTGCGTGTGCCGTGTGTGTGTGTGTGTGTGTGTGTGTGTGTGTGGTGGCCATCACAATGGGGTTCATTCTGGTGACAGGAAGTGTAGTGAGGTTGGCATATGTTGGCACCGCGCTGCATTGACCTTTGACCTCTCGTTTGTGTCCAGAATGAAGTGTTGTGTTGTGTGTGTGGAAACACACAGTGACAGTACAAACCAGCGGTTCTCATCGTTTTTCATTTCAAGGACCCCCCAGTTTGACATGCATTAGACCACGGACCCACATCTACTGAGATCTACTGTAAAACGAAACTCACACACGGACACACGGACACACACACACACACACACACACACACACACACACACACACACACACACACACACACACACACACACACACACACACACACACAGACACACACACACACTGTCTCTCTCTCACCTCTCTCCCTCTCTCTCTCTCTCTCTCTCTCTCTCTCTCTCAGTGTGACATGGTGACACAAAGGAACACAGGAAACCAGTCTCTCTTTCTCTCATTTCGTCTTGTGTTCTCGTTCAGCTCTCCTCTGCTCCCTGCAGCAGTTTGTCCCTGACCTCTTGACCTTTGACCTCTAGGCAGCAGAGGGGTCAAACTCAACACTCTTCCAGTGGAGTTAATTACCCCTGGGGGGTCAACGACACCCCGAAACCAGCCTGGGACGCATCTGGTGGGATTTAGCTTCTGTGTGTGTGTGTGTGTGTGTGTGTGTGTGTGTGTGTGTGTGTGTGTGTGTGTGTGTGTGTGTGTGTGTGTGTGTGTGTGTGTGTGTGTGTGTGTGTGTGTGTGTGTTTTGCTATTAACCTCTTAAACCCTGTGGTTCGTGAGGATATTGTAAGCGGGCCGCTAAATAATAGGCAAAACACTAAGATTTTTAGGGGATGTAACATACAAATTTCACTTTTTCACATTCATTTGTGTTATGTCAGGCTCCCCTGCATCCCTTCTAATCCCCCCCCTCCTTTCTTAACTCACTGTGGTAAAGGAAACAAAAGACTATTTGAAAGAACACAACAGCAAAATGTGAACAAGTAACCAACATATATCTGCTTAGTATACTGTAACTAGCGGTGAGCGCTAGGTAGTGAGGTGGAGTCTGAGAGTGCTAGGACCCCCTGTCTGAAAATGTTTTGTGCCAGGGGCCCCCAGAAGAGAAGATTTATGGGGGAAAAAAAGCTAAATGATTCCACAGTTTCCAAAAAAAATAAAAAACAGATGAACAAGATCTGC
Source organism: Gymnoscopelus braueri (assembly GCF_963280865.1). Lineage (NCBI taxonomy): Eukaryota > Metazoa > Chordata > Actinopteri > Myctophiformes > Myctophidae > Gymnoscopelus > Gymnoscopelus braueri. The sequence continues at coordinate 48,712,786 of NC_137611.1, forward strand.
TATTTTTGAATAGCCAAGTGATGCTACGTTAACTTTTTTTGCTCCACGCACACACACACACTTTGAGAACCAATGTTGTAAAGTACAAGCCGACATGATGGAGTGAGGCGAGACGGTCCGGTGAAGTGAGAACTCCTCATCAGTTCATTAGTTTTACTGTAAAGAGACAGCAGTGAGTTTACACTGTATTCAGTTCTGTTCTCTGTCACCTCATAACAGTACACACACACACACACACACACACACACACACACACACACACACACACACACACACACACACACACACACACACACACACACACACACACACACACACACACACACACACACACACACACACACACCTCGGAGGTTATGACAGGGTGTATTGCATTACTTCCCTGCTTGACCTCTTCAATGTAAATATTTCTCTTGGCGAACATTCCAGAAAGACTCTGTCTGTCTGTCTGTCTGTCTGTCTGTCTGTCTGTCTGTCTGTCTGTCTGTCTGTCTGTCTGTCTGTGTACATTTTAGGTGATAATATACAGTTTCTCAATCCTCATTACATACACATATACACATACTAGTTTAAAACTTTATTCTGGTAAGTAAGTTTCATAGTTTAATCATAAAACTATGAAATATGGAGTTACAAGGTTTCAGTACAGTAGAACTTTATATTTAAAAAAAGATCACCACAGTGAAAGTGTTTTACTTTCTGTTAAGAGAGCATTGTCAGGCAGGGAGCTGGGCAGCTAAATGGGGGCCTTTCTTTTGAACAAAGTGAGTAGATTTATATTATCCAACAAAAGGATTGACACTTTTATTTACACATCCACAGCAGTACAGCCTCCCAGTACAAGCACTGTGTGTGTGTGTGTGTGTGTGTGTGTGTGTGTGTGTGTGTGTGTGTGTGTGTGTGTGTGTGTGTGTGTGTGTGTGTGTGTGTGTGTGTGTGTGTGTGTGTGTGTGTGTGTGTGTGTGTGTGTGTGTGTGCGTGCGTGCGTGCGTGCGTGCGTGCGTGCGTGCGTGCGTGCGTGCGTGCGTGCGTGCGTGCGTGCGTGCGTGCGTGCGCGTGCCTGTGTCTGTGTGAGAAAATGTCACAGCCAAGCGGTGACAAATGTCTTTCATTTGTGGGTTAGCCTTGTGAGCGGTTGCCAGGTTGATCATTAACCTGAACGCTGTTGCTCTGGGTTGCCAGGTTCCGGTTTAATGTCAGCAAGGTGCGTGCGTGCGTGCGTGCGTGTCTGGGCCAAATATCCCCACAAGTATAGTAGAATTTGAGACAAAAACATTATGAGGACACTCAAAAGAGAAATGGTTGTTTTATGGAAATACAAAAAAGGGTTAGTATTAGCTGCGCACCGAAAATAGCTGACCGCAACGCGTTGTGAGCTTGTAGATCGGCTAGTTTCCCCTCTAACGTTCACCCCTAGAGAATAGGAACACTAGGGTTCAATGTTGTTAAACACGAGGCACTCAAATGTGTAAGTGTGAAATAAGTTTCAGTTCCAAGATGACTAATAAGTCAAATTTGGCTGACATTGGCGTCAGCGCTCGGCTGAGACACACACACTCTCACAGTTCTCAAGGTTCAGCTCATTCCAGACTGTCACATTTATCCTCGTTTACCCAATAGATTAATTACCCAATTATCCAATTTGGTGTACAGTTGAAAGGCGACGCAGTGCGACCAACAAAACGGCGCTTTGTTGTCAAAGTCACACTGTCAGCTGACTGACTGGGGGAACAGTTTGTTATCCAGCAGCAGGGATATAAAACTGTAAAGAGGTGTAAGAAGTACTCCTGACTTGTGTGTGTCATTTTTAGATTTCTTTGGCTATTCAAAAATAGCAGATCTACAAGCTCATAGCGCGGCACCGAGTGCCGCGCTATGAGCGATTTTTTTGAAAAACCTTGACAATTTGTGCAAATCTTTAAATATGTATTTTTTAAAGCGAACATTTGTAAAATATGTTGTTCCAGGGACCCCCAGAAGCAAAGATTGGAGTTACAAATGTTACAAGTTTGAGTTACAAATGTTCACTTTAACAAATATATATTCAAAGATTTGCACAAAATGTTCAAGATTTTTCAAAAATAGCAGATCTATAAGCTCATAGCGCTGCACTCGGTGCCGCGCTATACGCTTGTAGATCTGCTATTTTTGAATAGCCAAAGAAATCTAAAAATGACACAGATGCGTTCCCGGTCCTAAATGGTTAAGTAAAAGTATCAATACCACGATGTAGAAATACTCTGTTACAAGTAAAAGGCCTGTAGCCAATACTTGATTGAAAGTGCAAAAGTATTGCCATTGAAACATACTCAGAGCGGCACTATGTCACTTTATTTAAATGAATAAATTTAAGTATGTTAATAATACAATATAACGTATACAATTGGGGTGGTTGTATTTTGTCTGCCTGCTCTTCTATTGAGACATTTAGATCGTGTCAAAGGTCATGTCTCACCTAGACACAGGAACAAGATTCAATTTATCCGCTGAGCAGGCAGGCTCTATTAGCTCAATGGTAAAGATGTCAGCACTTGTGCAGGAAACCGGGTTCAAATCCTGTTACATAGTGCAGCTTTAAGTAAAAGTATCAATACCACAATGTAGAAAAAAATCCAAAACAAATGTTGTTTTGGGCTTGTATATCAGCTATGTTCAATTAGGCAAAGTATATCATAGGACTAAATTGGTTGATCTATGTTTTGTAATAATCCAAATCTACAAAGTAACTGGTAACTAACGTTTTCAAATGATTGTAGTGGAGCAAAAAGTACAATATTTGCCTGTGATATATAGTAGAGTATAAGTATCAAGTATCGAAACAATGGGAATACTCAAGAAGTGCAAAGTACCTGAAAATTGTACTTAAGTACTGTACTTGAGTAAATGTATACTCTTACTTTTCACCACTGCAGCAGCAAGAAGAACACAGTTTTACATTGTGAAAGGAGCCCTCTGGTGGTCAAAGTGTAGAATGTCTGTAGCCTGTAACAGCATGGGTCTTCAACAGGGGGTCTGGGACCCATAGTAATTTAATAATAATAATAATAAATTTAAAACAGTAATACAAAATAATAATAATAATAATAATAATAACTATTATTATTATTATTATTATTATTATTATTATTATTATTATTATTAGTATTAGTATTATTAGTATTATTAGTATTATTATGTATTACTGTTTTAAAATTATTTAAAAAAGCAGTTGATTTGCTCTTTTTTATAATGATAAAAAATTAAAAAGATCATGTGTAAACAAACAAACAAACAAACAAACAAACAAACAAACAAACAAACACACACACACAAACAAACAAACAAACAAACAAACAAACAAACAAACAAACAAACAAACAAACAAACAAACCAACCAATCTGGGAACCCAAAGCCAAATGAGAATGAAAAACAGCGCCCTCTGCTGTTTGTACTGAGCAGAATCTGTTCTTGAGAGATTACAAACAAACAAACAAACAAACACACACACACACACACACACACACACACACACACACACACACACAGAAGATAGGGCTGTCAAACAAGTCTATGAAGCTATCTATGAAAACGTTTAATCTGCAATACACTTTTATACAATACATAGTGGGGGGGGGGGGTCCCTGCTTCATCTTTCTCTCAGCTAAGGGGTCCTTAATTGGGCCTGGAAAAAACACCTGGGCCTATACAGTGACCACCTGAGCCTATACAGTGTTATTGCATGGTGGAGAGCGCCCTCCGGTGGTCAAAGTGTAGAACGTCTTCTCAGTGTTGGCCCAATGTAGGTCAGGGCATGAAAAGCCTGTTTGTCAATCAGTCAGTCATGTGTTTAGTCATCACAATGCATTAACTTTTGACCCGTTTCTGCTTGTTCATGAAAGCCACCGAGGCTAGCACGCCACACGTGCACCCACATGCAGAGGTGTTGGAGTAACCAAGTATAGGCAGCATTTACTCACCGCATTCGATCCGGGAAAGCATCTGTGTGTCACAAATAATTTCGACCACTTTAACCATATTTTATACTTTGGTTATAGTATAAAATAAATAGCAGACAGCGCGTCACTTCGTGCCGCGCTATGAGCTTGTAGATCTGCTATTTTTGAAGAATCTTGAAAATGTGTACAAATCATTGAATACATTTTTTTGTCAAATACATATCATTTTGGGGGTCCTTGACATGAAAACATTTGAGAACCACTGATATAGCAACATGAGTTTTTCCCGAAAACATTTTTAGAACCGGCCTCAGGTCTCAGGGTTAAGTGCAGTTTTGAGGTACTTTTACTTTACGTAGGCACATTTTTCACGACTCCACTACATCTCAGAGGCAAATGTTGCAAAACAGTGTCAAAAGTAGCAGCTCCCTGAGCTTGTCGATCTGCAACGTTTGCTATATTTTGAATTAGAATCCTGAAAGGCCACAGTTTCCGCCTGACAGAGACGATTTGTCTTTACTAGACTTCCTTAGACTGTCTTTACTCTCTACTCTGGAGCAAGGCAGTTTGGAACAATGCAAGTCAGGAATGCATGCTCCATCAATTTATGCAACGCCCATTACACCCATTGTCAGAGTACCCGTTGTACCCAGAGCCTTATTCTGGAGAGTTACGTCAACTAGGGGGCAGAAAACAGCGGCGGTCACGTGGTTCATGTAAGCTCGAAATAGTGACAAACGCTCATAGACTCCAGTGCATTCCGTAAACTTCCGGTTCAGGGCTTTTTCACTATTCGCCAATTGAAGGAGCCCTATGTAGAAGACCTGGCACGATGAAGCGAACGGAGGTGACGCAACTCTCCTTATATGGCTCTGGTTTTACCCATAATGTCTGTCTGTGTCCCTTTTATGCCCATATATGAAGATTTCTATATCTGTCTATCCTTGTCGGATATACTGTTTGTATAGTATATGGACTAATGAATTAGCATTAGCATTAGCACAAACCCTCAGTCATTGCCATGGAAATGTTTTTTCTATAGATGGATACACAATTTAAAAAAAAATCACACCCAGTGTGAAGTGAGCGGTGCTATTTATGAGTTATTAATTTCATCATGCATCTCGGTAGCCAATCACAGCACGTCCTGCGAAGTGACGTGCTTACATTTTTTACATTATTATTAATTTCATCATGCGTCTCGCTAGCCAATCACAGCGCGTCTGCGAAGTTTGAAGTTAATTTCATCATGTGTCTCGCTAGCCAATCACAGCACGTCCTGCAAAGCTTAGCCTATGGGCGTGTTTTCCACAGCATGGCGTCACAGCGAAAGACACATTTTCACGACGGAAAGAAAAACTTTCACCACGGATGGGTCCTAAACCCTCTTATAGGAGCGGTTGCACCGCTCAAAAAGAGAATAACCATGTTCAGGTCAGAGAGTAAGACTGCCGACAGCACCACAAGATTCAATTAGATGTATGTTATTAAATGAGACAATGTAGAGAGCTTGACAATGTTTGTGCATGGAACCAGTCGAGGGCAGTGTTGTTATACATTGGGTGTGTTTGGATATATAGCACTGAGCGCACTGGCCAATATAAACGAATACATGAGTGCGCTCCTGGTGCGCATTTCCGAACGCACACATTGTGTTGCTCAATTTAGGGCAATGATTCTCAACATGTAACATTTCAAGAAGCACCAGTTTAATATGCATTAGCACTTCTTAAATATTGTTTTATTTATTTATGGAAATTATTAGCTTTATTTTATTTTTGTCTTGAAATACCTTTGAAATAATGTTGGAATTCATTTAGTTGATGACAATTTTTTTTTAAACTTTTTTAAATCTTTTGAAATAATATGTATTTGTTTTAAATGGAAGACACAAAAATAGGGATATTTACTTGCGACCCATAAAATTGGTCCGCCCCACTGTTTGCATTAGACCACAGACCCCCATTTGATACCATTTCTTATCTCTGGGACCCCAATCTGCACTGTAAAATCCTCTTCGTAAATTAAACTCTGAGAGTGTCATTTGTACACTCTCAGAGTTACAGACCTGTAAGGGACATTTGGAAACCACTCAAGGAACCCTGAGAGCCCCTGGACCCCACTTTGAGAACCAGTCACTTAGGGCACGGTGCCAAGTGTCTAGCTCCTGTGACAACCAGACACATTATATTTAACATCGTAACCTGCGAGTAGAAGTTGAATTTGTCTACTTTCCTGTTCGAACGACAAGTAATCAGTTGCAGTTATGTTGCATTAGACATGTTTTGGGTGGAAAGTCAGTGGATCCAGTGACGTTTAACGCAAATCGGCGTCGTTCCACACGTGTGTCAACGCTTTGTGATAGGTGTGACATCACACTACAGCTCTGATCTGACTTATATTAAGATGCTACAAATACGAGGAGAGATTAGAGGGTTTAGCGAGTGAGAGACAGGTTTCGAAACGGATTCCGAGACAAACAGGCGGAGGAACAGAGATATACGGTGTGACAGAGTGAGAGACGGAGCGACAGAGAGAGTGAGAGACAGACAGACAGCCAAGGAGAGACACACACTGAGGGACAGAGATGTTTGCCCCTGAAAATGGAACTGGTTGAACAGAAAACAAGCTTGCGTCATTGTGCTGCTGTGCCAGTGGGGGAAAATGTGTTCTACTTTGGAGGCTTCAATCACGGTATGACCAACAACATGGATCAGATTAATGTGCATGTCTTCAACACAGCGTCTATATGCTGTGAGAAGTTGCCTCTAGTGGCGACTGGAAGAGGAGAAGGTCACCTTGAGGTTCCCTCCATGCGCTGGGGCCACACAGCTGTGCTGATAGAAGATATCATCTACATCTGGGGCGGGATAGTGAATTGTAGGATAATAAGGAAGGAATGCCCAAAGGAATGCCCTTGTTGTATTAACTTTAATTCCATCAGGGGCGATTTCAGGGACAACGCTCTTTATGGATTTGATGTCGACACCCAGAGATGGCTCAGGCTGAAGACTTCCAAGTATGCAGAGTCAAGGTCCAGAATACCAGAGTCAAGGTGCCACCACTCAGCCTGTGTCTTGGGGAAGGTCATGTTTATATTTGGAGGATACAATGAGCTTAATAGATACTGTAATAATGACATCTAGTTGGACACCACCACAATGGTCTGGTCTTCAGTTAACACCAGAGGCATTCCACCGCCAGTCTCATCAAGTCACTCTGCCACCATCATCGGGACAAAAATGTATGTATTTGGGTCAGAGGTCAGAGTGTTTGACACAGAGACCAACTTCTGGCTGGACACGCCTTCTGCACAGTATGGACGCTGGGGTCATTCAGCCTTTGCCTACAATGGAGAGCTGTACATAATTGGTGGCTTCAATGACGACCAGCCCTACAATGATCTGTGGAAATTAAATACAAAGACCTTCTGCTGGAAGAGGGTTGTGGCCAAGCGACATTACCAAAGTACAACGTCTAATATGTGCTGTTGCATGGTGGGAGATCGTATAATCCTCTTGGGATACACAACCCATACACAGATCTTACAGATCTTGCACTCAAGTCCCAGTTTGAAGACCTTGTGCGAGCTGGCAGTTATTCAGTACGGCCTGAAGCTGGCAGGACTCCCACACAACATCAGGTGGGAACTGGCAGCCATGACACAACAGGTTAGAGGAGCGCACTTGTTGCCGAAAGGTTCCCGGTTGGATTCCCTGGACCGACAGGACAAGCTTGGGTGGGAAAGTGAATGGCAAAGTGAATGGCCACAACTCACCCCTCCCCCAAAGCCGCTGAAGTGCCCTCAGTGGCCAACTGTATAAAACTGTGGTTGTAGCTTACATGCAGATTTTAGTGTGTGTGTGTGTGTGTGTGTGTGTGTGTGTGTGTGTGTGTGTGTGTGTGTGTGTGTGTGTGTGTGTGTGTGTGTGTGTGTGTGTGTGTGTGTGTGTGTGTGTGTGTGTGTGTGTGTGTGTGTGTGTGTGAGCTACTACCCTGGGTAAATAAGGAATAAAAAAAGGAAAAAAGCTCTCGAGTGGTGCAGTGGTGAAGTTCCCGCCCACCACCTTGCACCTTGTGGGTTCAAATCCACCGTGGTGCATAACGGCTTTGTCGAGCGTCTACACGAACACAGTTGGCCCGTGTTCGGGGGAGGGAAGCCGGGCGGGGAGGTTGATATTTGTCTCTAAGTAATCTTACAGGAACCTGTCAGAGGGGAGTGTTGGGCGGGAGGAGTAGGACGAAGGCTATACGTCCTCCCGGTGGGGGCTCCTCACTGGCAGGTCAGTAGGATACGACTGCAGAAGCCCGGACTGGTGGCCTAGCGGTCCAGGCACCTAGGCTCTAATGTAGCTTGACAGTGCATCGCTGGTTTGAGTCTTGTTCCCGATGATTTTTACTGCATGTTTATCCCCATCTCTCCCTGTTTCAGGCAGAAAAGCCCCAAAGGATACAACAGCAGTGACAACACAGAAATGTGTGTGGGAAGGAATCAATTGGCATAACGACTAAATTGGGGAGAAAAAGGGGGTAAAAAGCTAAATAAAACTGCAAAACTAAAACTAAAAAACAATTTAGAAATAAAAGTTACAGGAGTTGGTGTGTGTGTGTGTGTGTGTGTGTGTGTGTGTGTGTGTGTGTGTGTGTGTGTGTGTGTGTGTGTGTGTGTGTGTGTGTGTGTGTGTGTGTTGAAATGTAAGCTTACCATAAACATTGTTAAGTGATCATCCTCTCAGTCAGCAAGTCATCAATAACCAGTGCTGGACAAAGTACTCAACCCCGATACTTGAGTCAAAGTATAGATACTCATCGTCAAATATTACTCAACTCTACTTGAGTGAAAGTACTGCAGTGCATGCTTTTTTCTGCTATTTTCACTACTTGAAACAGGGTGTAAGTGATTAATTCATAACGTACCTTTTATTTTTCCTAGAAATGTATTGGAGTCAAAAAGTACAATATTTGTATATTTGAAATGTAGCCTATAGTGGAGTGAAAGTCATAAGTATGCAAAAATACAAATACTCAAGTAAAGGGGGGGAGAGAAAAAAGAAAGTAAGGAAATTGTTATAAGGAAAAAAATAAACCTAAGTACAGTGCTCAAGTAAATGTACTTTGTTACTGTCCACCACTGTCATCAAGTGTACAGGACTTTGTATTGGTGGGGTACAGGTACACAGGTACAGAACAGGGTTGTATTGGTGAGGTACGGGCAGTGGTGGAAAAAGTACTCAAATTGTAAAAAAAAAAAAGTAAAAGTATCAATACTGCAATATAGAAATACTATAGTAAAGTCCGGAATTCAAAATGTACTTGAGTAAAAGTACAGAAGTATTGGTATCAAAATATACTTAAAGTACCAAAAGTAAAAGTACTCATTATGCAGAATGTCCCATTTCTTCAAATGTATAAATATATTTTGAAAATAGCTGAATACAAGCACACTGTGCTGCGCGTCAACGCTCCTGTTATTTAAAAAAATAAAGCTCCAGTGCCTTCCTTCTTCATACTCACCAGTCCCGCTTCTGAGATGCACCGGACCGGCCTGAATTTGGCTTGAGGTGCGGTGGAACCCCTTTGTTCCACACTCTTAACGCACTCTAACACGCTTCTACAAACTCTTCTACCCTGGTGGTGATGTTGCAGGGGGGCATAGCTGAGTGGTTAGTGAGCCTGCCTGAGGAGCCAGAGCCCCTGGTTGTCCCAGGTACGACTCCAGGTCAGGCCAGCAATGTGTTGATGTGTGTCCCTGAGCAAGACTCTTAACCCCTAATTGCTCCGCGAGCGCCACTCACTGGCTGCTTACTGCTCCTAGTTGTTAAAGGATGGGTAAATGCAGAGGACAAAATTCAGCGGTTCTCACATTTTTCTCAAATGTTTTTTTTTTCAAGGACTCTGAGATTGTACAAATGGAACCAAATGGACGCGTAAGGGTCCATTTGCACACACTCAGAATTACACACCCATAAGGGGCCATTTGGAACCCCTTCAAGGAACCATGAGGGTCCATGGACCACACTTTGAGACCCACTTGAGTGTTTCCTCAACATGCACAATATCAGCACCCTGACTCTGTTTGACTAGAATGGAACAGAACCTTAATTAGCATCATTGGTAACAGCTGTGAAGGGAGAAAGGAAGAGGCCCAAATTCACTTATGTGCAAAATATACAGACAAAAAACACGTGGGGAAAGAGTGGGGATCAATATCCTATCCTATATATATTATATTATTATTATAATTACTACTATAATTGAAATGACCTCCAAAATCTGTTAAGGGTTGGTCAACACACGATCACTCCACTTGCCCCGAAACTTACCACAGACTGTTGATCAGAGCTCTGGCTATTATTTAGGCTTCTTTCCCCGCCTTCAATGTACTTACATATTGTACAATTAATATAAAACTACATTTCCTACTACATCATAACATTTTAGCCACAGCAGCTTTCCTTCTTTTTAGCCGCAGCATCTCTTTTATTTTGATCGGGCCTAGATGTGAGGGCCGCGAAGCGGCCCAAACCTCTAGTTATTATTATTATTATTATGCTTGTGATGTGTTTCCTGTTTTGATGTTGCTTGTTGTGATGATGTGTTTCCTGTTGTGATGTATTTCTAGTTGTGGCGTGTTTCGTGTTCGTGGCGATGTAGTGATGTCATTTCCTGTCTCCTCAGTGGTGAGAGCGGAGCGGGGAAGACCGAGAGCACCAAGTTGATCCTGAAGTTCCTGTCAGCCATGAGTCAGCACAGCCTGGAGACATCGTCCCGAGACAGGACGTCCCATGTAGAGGAGGCTCTGCTGGAGAGCAGGTACATATGCAGGCACAAACGCTCACGCACACGCACACACAAGCACACACACACACACACACACACACACACACACACACACACACACACACACACACACACACACACACACACACACACACACACACACACACACACACTTGACCACAATGTTAAAAATGTAAATTAGAGAGCATGTTGTTTAGACTGATTGGTTCTTGGTTTACCTGTGATCCTAGTTTACTGAGGCTCTGCATTTGATGTACGTTTGTTTACCTTGCTTATTGTAAGTCGCTCTGGATTTGAGCATTTGCCGAATGCCTAAATGGGCTCTATCACAGCAGCCATATTGTAAAGAAATTGAGCCTCTTCCTTACGTACTTCCTTCACAGATGTTACCAATGATTCTAATGAAGGTTCTGACTGTTCCATTTAGTGTAGCACAGCGGTTCTCACATTTGTTTAAAGACGGGGTGCCGTGATTTTCAGTGATTTTTTCCCCCTTTAAAACATAATCTTCAGGTATTATGGTTATACTAGGAGGAAGATTTTTTTCAAAAAAGTGTACAGAAAGTGTTAAAATTATGCTTTTATGTGGGCACGCCTCCAATTCATTAAGTATACCATTACCTTGGCGCTAGGTATACTCTTGGTTGCTTGTTTTTGCAGAAAATGCACTAAAGACTTCTGGTGATTAGTAGTTTTCGTTCCCTACCTATGTTGAATACACTTATTGTAAGTCGCTTTGGATAAAAGCGTCTGCTAAATGACTGTAATGTAATGTAATGTATACCTGGTTCTCACCTTAGCACCTCCTCCACCACCTTAGCACCACCCACCTGTCCTAGACCCTCCTCCTCCTCATGCCCACACCTGTTGTGTTATGATAATGAGGGGGAGGGTATATTTTTACTGTGTCATTAAATGGCTGTTTTTCTATTGGCACGTTTGACCCTCAAGATAGTCAGAGAAGACAAAACACCATAAAAACACCACCAGGGGGCTTAATGAAGTTATATCAACCTCATAGACACATGAAAAACAGAAAAAGTGCAAAACCATGGCACCACGTCTTTAAATTTCAAGTACCACCATAACTCTGAGAGTGTACCTTACGGGTCCATTTGGTTCCATTTGTACACTCTCAGATTTACACACCCATAAGGGGCTATTTGGAACCCCCTCAAGGAACCATGAGGGTCCCTGGACCACACTTTGAGACCCACTTGACTAGAATGGAACAGAACCTTAATTAGCATCATTGGTAACACCTGTGAAGGGAGTTAGGAAGAGGCCCTATTTCTGCCCAATATGGCTGCTGTACATAGAGCCCAATACAAAAAAATAGACCTGCCATCTCCGGTTTAGTTCCTGTATCTGCGTGAAGTAGCTGGCCGCCTTTTTAGGAGACCGGAAGCAGGTTGGAGTCTATTAATTCCAATGGAAGAGTGAATGCGAACACAGCTTCTGAACCATTCATTAGCCCCATGGTCACTGAAATAAATATTTGACTCTGATGTCCTAGTATGAGCGAATACGGGAAGGGGATCAACGTCACGTGATTCCCTTGTTTGACCCGGCAAAAACTCGAAATGTGTGTCTCAAAGAATATGATTATTGGCAGAATCACAGAAAGTTTCGAATATTTACCGGTCCCGTTTTCATTTGAATTTTTTGTTGGTTGTTGCAATGACCTGCACTACAAAACTTCACCATATGTTGCGCTATGACGAAATAAACCCATAAAATGTAAGAATGTGTGCGTTTGGTAATGCAATTCCAATGGTGAAAGCTGTGATGTTTCACCGCTGAAGGAATGGCGGATTTGAACGGCCATTAGAGAGAAAAATCAGGAGAAAATCTATAATTTTTTAAACCTTTCTCTGTCCCAGCAACACACTCTCGTGGGAACTAGCACCAGTAAACATAGGATGTTCGCACCCACTTAGGAGACCATTAGGATGTGTGTACCATTTCGCCTCTAGTGGCTACAATTGGGATGGCATATCTTCCTAAATTAACCGTCTTTCATAGAGCCTATTGTTAATGGTGATGTGATCTCTCTACAGCCCCATCATGGAGGCGTTCGGGAACGCTAAGACGGTCTACAACAACAACTCCAGTCGCTTCGGGAAGTTCGTCCAGCTCCACTTCTGCCAGAAAGGAAACATCCAGGGAGGAAAGATAATAGACTGTATCCTTTAATGAACCGTCCTCAACTTCCTGTCTGGACAGGAAGCAGGAAGTTGCTTGAAGAGCTGCCAGCGCCGCACGGAGCGGACAGTCAATGAGGAGCCTTTAAGAGAGTGATTTAGTGTGTGTGTGTGTGTGTGTGTGTGTGTGTGTGTGTGTGTGTGTGTGTGTGTGTGTGTGTGTGTGTGTGTGTGTGTGTGTGTGTGTGTGTGTGTGTGTGTGTGTGTGCGAGCGCGCTTGTATTACCATACTTGTGAGGACCCAAATGTCCACACAAGTATATTGTAGAATTTGAGAAATTTACATTTTGAGGACAATTTTCCTGGTCCACACAAGATCAATAGTTGTTTTAGGAAAAGACTCAGGTTGGGGTTAGGATTAGACATTTAGAAGTTAGAGTTATGCCTGATGTACTGTATATGGAGTTGCACACCGGTGACGCACACCGAAAAATAGCAGATCTACAAGCTCACAGCTTGTGGATCTGCTATTTTCGGTGCACGTCACCGGTGTGCAACTGTTTGGAATTCAGGCTTGGTGAAAATGAAATTGCCATCCTAAAATGTTGATGTCCTCACAAGTATAGTAGACTTATACAAACGTTTGTGTGAGCGTTCGTGTGTGTGTGTGTGTGTGTGTGTGTGTGTGTGTGTGTGTGTGTGTGTGTGTGTGTGTGTGTGTGTGTGTGTGTGTGTGTGTGTGTGTGTGTGTGTGTGTGTGTGTGTGTGTGTGTGTGTGTGTGTGTGTGTGTGTGTGTGTGTGTGTGTGTGTGTGTGCGTGCGTGCGTGCGTGCGTGCGTGCGTGCGTGCGTGCGTGCGTGCGTGCGTGCGTGCGTGCGTGCGTGCGTGCGTGCGTGCGTAATTGATGACAGAGGGTGAGACAGTTACAATCAGTTGTATTCCTTAACTAAGATCTTCTCTCTGGACAAAGACCTCTTAGAGAAGGTGAGACATCTGTTTTAGCACACTCAATGTATGTGTGTGTGTGTGTGTGTGTGTGTGTGTGTGTGTGTGTGTGTGTGTGTGTGTGTGTGTGTGTGTGTGTGTGTGTGTGTGTGTGTGTGTGTGTGTGTGTGTGTGTGTGTGTGTGTGTGTGTGTGTGCGTGCGAGCGCGTGCCTGCATGTGTGAGTGTTAGTGTGCATGTGTGTGCTGACTGTTCTGTCTCTCTGCCATCAGAACCGCGTGGTGAGACAGAACCCAGGAGAGAGAAACTATCACATCTTCTATGCCCTGCTGGCTGGTACCAACACTGAACAGAGAGGTGAGACACCTGCCTGTCTGTCTCTCCTACACTTGTCTCCCTCTCAGCTTTCTTACAGTCCGTCTCTCCTACAGTCTGTCTCTCCTACACTGTCTCCCTCTCAGCTTTCCTACGGTCTGTCTCTCCTACACTGTCTCCCTCTCAGTTTTCCTACGGTCTGTCTCTCCTGTCTCCCTCTCAGCTCTCCTACGGTCTGTCTGTCCTACACTGTCTCCCTCTCAGCTCTCCTACGGTCTGTCTCTCCTACACTGTCTCCGTCTCAGCTTTCCTACGGTCTGTCTCTCCTACACTGCTTCCCTCACAGCACATAAGCTCCATTATTATATGACTTCCTTTTTTCGTGTCGATTCGTTGATAATTTAAGAAGTAAAGAAAGAAAAGATAAAAAACTATTTTTGGTTGCGACCTCTCTAGTGACATCATTATTGTTGTTAATGTTAACGCAGAGTTAACAAGTGTTTTTATCGATGGTTTCAGAGGCCTTCGGTCTGTCCAAACCAGAGAACTATTACTACCTACGACAGTCGGGCTGCGTGTCCGACAACACCATCAACGACGCGGACACTTTTCACGACGTCCTGGTACGTATGAACTACACCACGTTACTGGTTACTGGCAGTGGTGGGAAAAGTACTCAAATGTTTTACTTGAGTAAAAGTATCAATACTGCAATGTAGTGCAATGTAGGTACTACTCTGTTACAAGTAAAAGTCCGGAATAAAAAAATTACTTGAGTAAAAGTACAAAAGTATTGGTATCAAAATGTACTTAAAGTACCAAAGTATTAAAATGTTTGAAAATAGAAGATGTACAAGCTCACAGAGATCTGCTATTTTCAAATAGCCCAGGTATAAAATAGGGCTAAAGTGGTTAATGTATGTTTTATAATGTAATAATTGATATATGCAAAGTAACTAGTAACTAAAGTTGTCAAATAATTGTAGTGGAGTAAAGGACAATATTTGCCTTTGAGATGTAGTGGAGTAGAAGTAAAAGCATAGACAATTGGAAATACCCCAGTAAAGTAAAAGTACCTCAAAATTGTACTCAAGTACGGTACTTGAGTAAATGTACTTAGTTACTTTCCACCACTGGTTACTGGTCATAACACCACGTTACTGATCATGATTATGGTCAACACTAAGGTCAGTGATGTACACAGCCATTCGACAAGAAGAAGCTCCGCCCACTTTGTACCTTGCAGATTCAAAAGCTGCATGGGAAAGTACGTGTTCATACTCTGCAGCAGCTATAGGTGGCAATGGGTTCATTATCTCCATTGTTAACTTGAAGTCCTCCACAAGGAGCTGGCTGAATAGCGGCTGGACCTACTTATAACCATCTGTTAGACGAGTTCCAATTCAGTTGGAAACCTTTCATGTCCAAAATCCTTACTTTTCAGGAAATGGACAAAAAATAACCTGTGTTCCGATTGATCGTATGTAGTTATAATTTAGTCACAAGCTCTTTTTAATACTTTCCATTTGTGTTTTGTTTTAAAAAATAGCGTAAATAGACAATCTATGAGCTTAGCAAATGTTGCATCGCACATTTATTTGCTATTTTGTGATACTAATGAAGGCTCTGTTCCATTCCAACAGAATGAACCCTTACGGGTGTGTAACTCTTGAGTTTGTAATGGGGGTCCTTGAAATTAAAATGTTTGATAACCACTAAATGGATCATTGGTAATGCCTGTGAAGGAAGTAAGGAAGAGGCCCAATTTATTGCCAATATAGCTGCTGTGTATAGAGCCTATTAACTCCATTTTAATCAATTAAAATGTCTGGTATGTATGGTAATAAAGGTTGTATTCGATTATGTTTGTCTTCTACTCTTCCTCTGTGTGTGTGTGTGTGTGTGTGTGTCGTGGCCTTCCCAGAATGCAATGCGGACTATGCAGTTCTCGGAGGAGAACATCCGGGACATCCTGCGCCTCCTGGCGGCCATTCTCCACGCGGGGAACATGGAGTTTGTGACGGCGGGAGGAGCACAGATCTCCTCCAAGTCAGGTCTGTCTGTCTGTCTGTCTGTCTGTCTGTCTGTCTGTCTGTCTGTCTGTCTGTCTGTCTGTCTGTCTGTCTGTCTGTCTGTCTGTCTGTCTGTCTGTCTTACCTGCTGTACAATGAAGATGACTTCTGAGGGGAGGAGAGGAGAGGAGAGGAGAGGAGAGGAGAGGAGAGGAGAGGAGAGGAGAGGAGAGGAGAGGAGAGGAGAGGAGGGGAGGGGAGTAGAAAATGAATTATGACTTACTTGTTTTGTATCTCTGTTTTCTATCCTTGTTCCAGCTGTATTGTAATATGTTATGTCGTATTTTGTTTTCATGTTGTATGTGAGGGACTGGAGGATGTAAATTTGCATTCTTGCTAACTCCTAAATAGATTATTTACACTTACACTTCATTGTACTGACTTGGAGAGCTCTGTTCATTAATACATCGTCTCTGTCGGGTGGAAACCTTATAAAGCGCCGAAGTCTGACGTCACTGCCAGTAGAGGGCCAGTAGAGGGCGCTGTTCCAGGGTTCGTGGCTTCATTTTTTGCGTTGAAATCCCCATTTGGGAATCTTAGATCACGTCATATAAGAACTGTGTTCCAAACATAAACACACCACCCTGGCGTTTTTGTCAGGGGGGTGGCTCTGCATCGTTTATGATATTCATTCATATTTGATACAGCCTGTTTCTGGCGAAAATGGAATTAATTCTGCCTTAAAAGTCTTAAGAACTACTACTTCCGGGTCTGAAATCACTGTCCCCACAGCTGCCGCGTTCATGGGAAATGTAGTCTTTGGGTTGTTTGACTCGTTTCTAGTGTTTATATTGTGTTACTCTTTGGGTAAATGTGTACATTTACACCTCAGTCGATGCTTCATATCCATATGAGTAAAAACGCCAGGGTGGTGTGTTTATTTTTGGAACACAGTTCTTATGTGAAGCGATCTAAGATTCCCCAATGAGGATATCAATACAAAAAGTAAAGCCATGAACCTGCGGAATGCACCCTCTACTAGTGACGTCAGGACTTCGGTGCTCTATACGTCCAAAACTGTTACTTTTCAGTATTCAAATTAAACGATAGCGAAAGTAGCAGATCTACAAGCGCAAAACGTGTCGCTTTGTGCCACGTTTCGAGCTTGTAGATCTGCTACTTTTGATACTTTTGTGTTACGCAAAAAAAATATGGAGGTTTCTGCCCGACAGCAACGATATGCACTAAATGGAACTTTGCTCTCAAAGAAGCAAAGAAAATGACCTTCAAGGCAGTTCCACTTATCAGCCAGTAGGTGTCCTACCAGACAACAGGATCTAATGTCTAAGGTGTGCATTGGTCCACAGCTCTCAGCAGAACATCAGAGCTGTTGGGTCTGAACCCAGATCAGCTGTCGGAGGTTCTGACGCACCGCTCCTTGATCCTGAGAGGAGAGGAGATCTGCACCCCGCTCACTGTGGAACAGGTAGGTACCAAGTGCCAAGGACTCCCAAATTGATATGTATTTGGCCGCAGACCCCTATCTGAAAATGTTTTGTGCCAGGGACCCCCAGAAGAAAAGATTTGCGTTAAAGAAATTCACATTGTTCAAACACTTTCAAGATTTTTCTAAAATGTTTGTGGCGCTCTGTGAGCTTGTATATCTGCTATTTTTAAATAGCCACAGTAACACATTTCGCTGGGGACCCCCTGGAACCCACTTTGAGAACCACTGCCCTAACACCACCGGGAATCAAACCCACAACCCTAACCCAGTGGTTCTCAAAGTGGGGTTCGGGGACCCCCGGGGGTCTTTGAAAGGATTCCAGGGGGTCCCCAGCAAAGGCATATATCCCCCCTAGCGAATCCCAACCCTGTTGATTATTAAATAATGATTGTTGTTGTTTCACCCTTTAATTCATCCATTTTCAGTGATATATTATTGTGTGTTTGTGTGTGTGTGTGTGTGTGTGTGTGTGTGTGTGTGTGTGTGTGTGTGTGTGTGTGTGTGTGTGTGTGTGTGTGTGTGTGTGTGTGTGTGTGTGTGTGTGTGTGTGTGTGTGTGTGTGTGTGTGTGTGTGTGCACGCGCGTGCGTGCGTGTGCGTGTGTGTGTGTGCAGGCTGTGGACTCTCGGGACTCCATGGCCATGTCGTTGTACTCTCAGTGCTTCACGTGGATTATCCGTAAACTCAACAACAGAATCCGAGGCAAAGACGATTTCAAGTCCATCGGAATCCTTGACATATTTGGATTTGAGAACTTTGAGGTGAGACTCATTATAATACTTTATATGTTAACAACATCAACCCTATCATCCCTATTCTGGGGGGGGCGAACATTTGGCAAAAATAGCAGATCCGATCATCCGAATTGTAAGCTTGTAAATCTGTATTGTCGCTATATTTAAATAGTACTTAAGCGGTTACTTTCTTCTTTTTTTTACCACCCTCTAGTTTTTTTCTTTTCTTTTATTTTCTTTGCTTTTATTTAATACGTATATATATTTATTTTTTTCAGAAAATGTAATATTCTTTCATTTTTCATACACCTGCCTTTTGCCTTACAGGTGAACCGTTTTGAGCAGTTCAACATCAACTACGCCAACGAGAAGCTGCAGGAATACTTCAACAAACACATCTTCTCCCTGGAACAGCTGGAATACAACAAGTAGGTGGAGCCTCCACCGTGGAGAGGTTTTATTTACTGTTTTCTCCATAGTGATTAAAGTGCTACCTAGGGTGGGTGCTGGGGTGGTGCAGGGGTAAAGTACCTATCCACCACTTGGTTTGTATCCGGCTTGGCTGAGTGTCTATACAAATACAATTGACAGGGTTATATTATACGGGCTGGGGGCGGAACCTGTCAGTTGGGAATTTTGAACGGGATGTCCTACCGGTGGGGGCTCCTCACTGGCAGGTGATCCAGTAGAATAAATCAGTACGTCCTTCTTGGTGGGCATTCCTGGCAGGTGAGGCAGTAGGATAGCAGTGACAACACAGAAATGTGTGATGAGGAAATGATTGGCATAACCACTAAAATTGGGATAAAAAAGGATTAAATTAAATTAAATTAAATTAAATTAAATTAAATTAAATTAAATTAAATTAAATTAAATTAAATTAAATTAAATTAAATTAAATTAAATTAAATTAAATTAAATTAAATTAATTAAATTAAATTAAATTAAATTAAATTAAATTACAAAGTACAGGATTTATATGAATAACTGAGTTGATAGTCAACGTTATGGTACCTTTACATTTTTTGTCAAAGTATTATTGCGTTTTAGCTGCAAATAGTCCCTGGAGAAATTCAGACATCCACCAATCAGAGTGCTTGTCAGTAACTACGTGTTGGTGCTGTCTTTTCATTGGCTGTCATGTCCAGAGAGGGTCTGGTGTGGGTGGACATCGACTGGATGGACAATGGAGAATGTCTGGACATGATCGAGAAGGTAGGACGTCCCTCATATATACACGTCTATTAATACATGCATTAATAGACGTATTAATATTAATATGATATTAATACGTGTATTAATAGACATGATGGAGAAGGTATGAAGTCCTCATGCATGACAATCATGATGATGATGATGATGATGATGATCACGACGACTGTGTCTCCATAGAAACTGGGCCTCCTGGCGTTGATGAACGAGGAGAGCCATTTCCCCAAAGCCACCGATGAGACGCTGCTGGAGAAACTGCACAGTCAGCACGCTGTATGTTAACTTCAATTAATGTTTTAAAACGGCACTGTCATGTTTAAAAACTGCACAGTCATGTTTAAAATCTGCACAGTCATGTTTAAAATCTGCACAGTCATGTTTTAAAACTGCACAGTCATGTTTAAAGACTGCACAGTCATGTTTAAAAACTGCACAGTCATGTTTAAAAACTGCACAGTCGTGAAAATGTACAGTCATGTTTTAAACTGCATAGCCATGTTTGAAACTGCACAGGCATGTTTAAAAACGGCACAGTCATGTTTTAAACTGCAAAGCCATGTTTTAAACTGCACAGGCATGTTTAAAAACTGCACAGTCATGTTTTAAACTGTACAGTCATGTTTTAAACTGTACAGTCATGTTTTAAACTGCACAGTCATGTTTTAAACTGTACAGTCATGGTCAGCACTCTGTACATTAACTTCAACATGCACTAATACATGGGGTACATGTACATGGTGTGCCTGGGGGGCCCTGTGTCTCCCCCATAGGATCCCACTCTAACTGACCTCCAGGCCATTAAGCGGCCGTTCCACTGATCTTATCCGAGGAACAGGCCTTCATTTTTCCATTAATCTGCTAGCCAGAGTGCCTCTGATTTTGCGTAGTTTTTAACCCAGAGAGGGTAGAGGGGAAGTACATTTCCAGGTCAGGATACCAAATTGATCCAATCAGGGGAAAGAACCCATTTACCAGCTTCTATTTTATAGTGTTCCAGATCCAATTTTGTCTGCTCATTTCTTTGTGTCATCACTTCCAATTGCACTTGTTTATACTTCATCCTGGACAAGTTCTCTCTCCTGATTGGATTAAATTGGTATCCCAACTTGAAAATGTATTTTCTGTTTACTAAAGAGCTGGGGAGAACTGTTACTGAACAAACAACAATGATTACTATCACTCATTTTACATTACAGTAGAGACTGCAATAAATTAGGTGATGTCATGCAATTGCGAAGCAGATTCATTATTTGACTTTTTTTTTACGACATCTATGCTGGCAATCATGCAGCATATCAATGTATTTTAATGAGGCATATTAATATATGTGAACCCTGACCAATGAGAGGTCAGGATTGAAACCTTTTCCTGTATGGGTTTTGAAGCAGTGATTTAATTGAACCGGAGGTTTCTATGGAAACCTGGGTCCACACGCTTCATACTTGTCATATTATAGTCTATAAATAGACATAATTCACATGTTTTGACCATCTGTTCTATGTTTTTATATGCATGAGGAAAAAACATCTGTTTTACTCATTTAGCAGAATGTGGTTGTGTTTTTTTTTTTTTTTTTTTGCATTTTAGCTAACAGCGCTGCCCGCTGGCATTAGTGCGATGCTAACCGCTCTGTTCCATTTAGCAGTGGTGGAAAGTAACCAATTACATTTACTCAAGTACTTGAGTACAAGTTGTAGGTATTTTTTTTACTTTACTTAATACTTTTTAAATGTTTCAATACTTTATACTACTCCACACTACTTTTGACTCTACTACCATTATACAAAAACTTTAGTTATTAGTTACTGGGGGAAAAGAATTACAAGTTACTTTACAAAACATACTTTAACCACTTAAGCCCTATCTAGAACTTACAGTAGATTGGCTATTTTCAAAAGATATTTAAGCATTTTGAAAACTTGAGAAATGGGACTTTCTACACAATGAGTTATTTTCCTTTTGGTACCTAAGCATAATCTTTGATACCAGATACCAATACTTTTCTTTAACTCTAGTGCATTTTGAATACAGGACTTTTACTTGTTGTAACAGAGTATTTCTAGGTTTTCGTATAATTGTAGTGGAGTAAAAAGTACAATATTTGCCTTTGAGATGTAGTGGAGTAGGGTAAAGTTACTTTCCACCACTGTTAAATATAGCCCATCATATTTCCCCCGCTACGCTTTGGTCGCTTTTACAGCCACATTAAATGCAATAATGTCAGGGATTATTATATTTTTATTACTTTTATTATATTATATTTTTAGAATAATATTAAGATTTTATGACTGCATACATTCAGCACTAATAAAAGAAGTACATGTTCTAACTGTTTGATATCTCTCTCTCTCTCTCTCTCTCTCTCTCTCTCTCTCTCTCTCTCTCTCTCTCTCTCTCTCTCTCTCTCTCTCTCTCTCTCTCTCTCGCTCTATCAGAAAAATCCATTCTATGTGAAGCCACGTGTCGCTGTTCATTTCTTTGGAGTCAGACATTATGCAGGAGAGGTAAGATGTGTGTGTGTGTGTGTGTAGTGGTGCTTTAAGTACATTTGATACCAATACCAATTTTTTTTATTTATTCCAGACTTTTACTTGTAAATGAGTGCTTCCACATTGCAGTATTGATACTTTTACTTAAGTAAAACATTTGAGTACTTTTTTCCACCACTGGTTGTTAGTGTACGTTGCTGTAACGACTCTGCGTCTCCCCCCGATGGACAGGTGGTGTACGACGTCAGAGGCATCCTGGAGAAGAACAGAGACACGTTCAGAGACGACATTCTCAACATGATGAGAGAGAGCAGGTAACCATGGAAACCAATAAACATTAAAACCTTTGTCATTCAGGTTCATTCACACCGTTGCTCCAATCCGCACCGAACTTGGCACAAACGCCGTCCACAGGGGTCTGCCATGAGACAACAACAAAAATCTACTTTATTAGGAAAAAACACTAAAAAGGCTAAGACTATGCAGTAAAATCAATCAAAACAGTGGAACAGTAAAACAGGGGGGGGGCTGCAGTTAGTATTATAAGATGCCAGTTCATAAGAACAGGATCTAAACCAACTGCCCTTACTTACAAACTATAAAACAAATACATTTACACGTGATACAATTCAGGTAGTTACCCTGATGGATGCAATGCTTTCGAATGCTCCTCATTTTATAAATATATTCACTATCTGCTTTCCTCTCTCTTGATTTTAGACTGTTCATTTTGTGTATTCCAACTATCTCTCTCTCTCTCTCTCTCTCTCTCTCTCTCTCTCTCTCTCTCTCTCTCTCTCTCTCTCTCTCTCTCTGTCTCTCTTTCAGGCTGGACTTTGTGTATGACCTGTTTGAACACGTGTCCAGTCGTAACAAACAGGACACTCTCAAGTCCAGCTGCAAACACCGACGACCCACCGTCAGCTCCCAGTTCAAAGTGAGACTCTCACACACACACACACACACACACACACACACACACACACACACACACACACACACACACACACACACACACACACACACACACACTCACTCACTCACTCACTCACTCACTCACTCACTCACTCACTCACTCACTCACTCACTCACTCACTCACTCACTCTTTGTAATTTTTGTTATGCATAATTATAAACATGTATAACCAGTGTTATGAAGCCGTATAAGTGCATTATAAATGTGATTACAATGCATTATAAACACAACCTTTCAGTAAAGTGTTACCTGATAGTTATAATGTGTTGTTCCACTGAGCTTATAATGCATTATGACCAGCACTTATAATACATGTATTATTGT
>NC_137611.1:48741178-48748678 GCF_963280865.1 Gymnoscopelus braueri
ACACACACACACACACACACACACACACACACACACACACACACAGAGAGAGAGACACAGACGTAGGAGACAGGATCATATCTCTTCTACAGCAGTTTAGCTTACTGTAAAATCCATGACATTATGTCTGGTCTAAAGGTCCTTACACACCGGGGCGATTATTTCGTGCGAATAATACGCTTTTTTTTTAAAACCTTATAAAGTCAATGCAAGCGTACATGGCGCGAAAAAACGGAAAAGCGAAGCGAAAAAGCGTTTTTTAATTATTCGGAACGAGTCCGAATTTTGCGTATATTCGCACATTCGCCGGTGTGTAACCGCCTTTACGCTTCGTTTACAATCGTTTACAATATTGGCAATATTATTATTATTATAATAATAATAATAATAATTGCCTGCGTGCTTATAGTCACCTCTATGGTGGGACCCTGCGTTTTCAGTTTATCACCTGTTCAGTCATTATTTAAGGTTTAGTTTATTGTTTACTGTCACAACCCCCCCCTCCCCTTCTAAACAGCTGATTCACATGTCACCCAATATAGTCATCTTAAAACACGTTGGTGTGTAGGAAGACTTGCCCAGCTACTCTTGGTTTGACTCCCAGAGAGAATATATCGTTTACAACCTCTCATCTGCATATTCAAACTTTGTGTGTGTTTTTTGGGGGGGGGAAATCAACGCCCTACTTGATCATACTGCAGCCTCACACAAAAGCATCAAAAGCACTAGATCCGCAAGAGCTTGTAGATCTGATACTTTTGCTGTTTTTTAATTTGAATCCTGACATGCTGTGGTTTGTTTGTTTGATTGTTTGTTTGATTGATTGATTGAGTGATTGAATGCTTTATCAGTCAGAGATGTAAACAGCACGAGGTACAGTCAGACGTTAAGGCTGAAAGGATAACACAAAAAAAAGCGCTGGGGGACTTGTTTCCGTTGTGGTCCTATGTGTTCAATTCATCAACATAGCATAATAAATTAACACAATAATGTCATCAACAAATACAAAACACTATGTGTACAAAGGAGAAGAAAGGAAAAAACAACACCTCCGTTCTATAGGAATTTACATTTACATTTACCCCCCCTGTGGTCTCCTGGTCTCACTGTTCATACGAACGCCTCTCAGTACAGCTATAGATTCCCATTACACCTCTGGTGTGAGTTTCAAGCATTGTACTGGTAACGGTGTGAACCGCACGCAGAGGTGTGAAGTCATAGTGGACAGAATGACAGGAACAAAGAAACAGAGATATGGATGGAGAGAGAGAGAGAGAGAGAGAGAGAGAGAGAGAGAGAGAGAGAGAGAGAGAGAGAGAGAGAGAGAGAGAGAGAGAGAGACACAGCTATCTGACACAGAGAGTCCATCTCATTATGCAAACAACCGCTATGTTAATGACTCTCTCTCTCTCTCTCTCTCTCTCTCTCTCTCTCTCTCTCTCTCTCTCTCTCTCTCTCTCTCTCTCTCTCTCTCTCTCTCTCTCTCTCTCTCTCCATCCGGTCTCTGTTCATTAAAGGGTTTCATTCAGTCAAGTCATCTTGTACTCAGTTTGTCTCTGCAGCAGTGTGTGTGTGTGTGTGTGTGTGTGTGTGTGTGTGTGTGTGTGTGTGTGTGTGTGTGTGTGTGTGTGTGTGTGTGTGTGTGTGTGTGTGTGTGTGTGTGTGTGTGTGTGTGTGTGTGTGTGTGTGTGTGTGCGCGTGCGTGTGTGCGTGTGTGTGTGCGCTTGTATAACTACACTTGTGAGGACCAAATGTCCCCACAAATATAGTCGAATTTGATAAATAGACTTGAGGACAATTTCCTGGTCCTCACAAGAAAAATGGTTGTTTTATGGTTTAAAAAAAAGGGGAAAAAAAGATGTTTAGATATCTATTATTACAATTGAGAGATCGTCTCACTTCCGGTGGTGCGACTGAAGGCACTTCATTTTTAATCATTTGTTTCGCCGAAATAACGACAATAACATCTCACATGTCACTACAACACCAGTCACAACGTGCGCAATTCATTCACGCAGTTATTCGTCCACTTTCCATTGCTCAACACACATTTGCCCCCTCACACCATAATTAAATCCGTCCAACACAAAATTCCCCACACATTACCGACACACCGGAAGGTGAGACCTTTTAGGAGCCTCAAAGACGTTGCCAGGTTGCGCGACAGTAATACGCAATCCGTCCGTGAATTTTCCTCCGGAAGACAAAAGTCCAGCAACAAGCCACCAGCTTCATGCCTAAAACACCACAGATGGGGACAGACACGCTGGATCTATATAAATAACATACCTATGCCTATGGACCTTTCAATATATTCTACACATACATGCCAAAAACACCACAGATGGGGACAGACACGCTGGATCTACATAAATAACATACCTATGCCTATGGACCTTTCAATATATTCTACATATACATGTTATATATTATTAAACGCACTTTCTCTAACCAATTTACACCCACTTCACGCTTACAACTCCTGGACATGGCAACGTCGCTCATCGTTCTGTGATTGACAGCAAAAGTTGGCCAATCAGGTGGCGAGTTCGCAGCCTAAAAAAAGACGAACGGCAGCCATTGTTGGTTGTGCGAGTGCCTTCACTTCTTATTTTCGCTTATTAAACGCTCTCAAACTTCTTCTTTGAGGCAAGGAATTCACTTATAACATATCGTTTGGATAGAATTCAGTTGTTTCACTTCATATCTGTGGTCAATTAATCATGACAGAGCCTATTTAAAAATAAAAATTCAGAGAACCGGCAGGGTCGAACAGTCACACGCATGTATCCGAATAAGTCCTACCTATTTTGCCAATAGCCATCTCAAAAGTCCCGCTGCGTCATGGCTGTCCCCCCCGCCCCGCCCCACCCCACCCCCACCACACACACACACACACACACACACACACACACACACGCACACACACACACGCACACACACAGGGAGAGAGAGGGAGGGTGGGAGAGAGAGAATAGTCAGCCGAGAGATAATTTTCGCTGACGGACAGACACAGACAGAGAGACAGAGAGGGAGAGAGAGAGAGAGGAAGAGAGGGAGGGAGGGAAAGACAAAATAAGCGAGCCCTCGCTTATTTTTGCGCGGACGTAATTTCTTTGTCATTGTGGTGAATGTTTGCTGCTGATGTTTGTTGTGTGAAGCTTAATGTCAGAGTGTTTGTGTTGGAGCGCCTCAGTGCGGCTGCTGAGTTCATGTGCAACATCTTGCATGCGTGGCTGTGTTCACAGTTTTCCTTCGCCGTGTCTGTAGGTCACGGCCTGGAGACCCCAGGGTCTCCAGGGACCCCTAAGGGGGGGGGGGGAGGGGCGATCCTCTGGGTTTTTTTTATTTTTTTTATCCCATGATTTTGTACCCCCAAACGACATTTTCTTTGGCGGGGTTAGGGGGGGGCACTAGAATTCTGCCCGCGTAGCGGGCAGAACTTCTAGTAGGTTTACAATTAGAAAAAAAATATTCAGGTTGGGATTAGGATTAAGAGGCATTTAGTAGTTAGGTTTAGGGGATTAGAACAAATCTTTCCTGTGATAAAATGGCAACTAAAGTAATCAAAACATTTTTGTACAGGATCTCCTCTCTGGTCAGTAGGAATACATTGAGGACTCTAGCAGGAGCACTCAGCCAATGTCACTTTGACTATGCATGCACCTCATGGTACCATAGCACCACAAATGCCTTAAAAACAAGGCTCCAGACATCCCAAAACAAACTGGTCAGGCTACTTCTTGGCCTCACACCCACAACTCATTTAACCCCTGCTCACTTTGCTAGGGTCGGATGGCTGATGGTAGAGGACAGAGTACAGCAACTTGCAATGGGCCACAAGATACACTAGACCACAAAGACACCCATGTACTGTACCTGTCAAACTACCTCAAAAACGTCCACAATCACAACACCAGAGGTAGCTCTGCTGATCACATTCAACCCAGATTTGGCTCAACCAAGGGGTATAATTTGTTCTCCTGCTACGCCACAAACATGTGGAACGCCCTACCAACAGTCGTGAAGCAGTGTGAAGCAGTGTAACCATCGTGAAGCAGTGTAAAACCCTACTCTCCTTCAAAACCGCTAAAAGAGTAGGCCTACCTACAGGTGGCTGCAATTCGAACTGTTTACTCTACATATTTTAGTTTTTGTCTTTCTAACTGTGTATTGAATACAAAGGACCCTGATAGAAACAAAGTTTCAAATCCTCTTAGCAGACCTAGTATTGAACTGTACTTTCCTGTGCTTTTTTAGCTAATAAAGTATTCAATCAATCAATCAGTAGATCTGCGATTTCTCGGCTTTAGGCTTACACGGTTAAAATGCCCCCAAAAAAACGGCATTCACAAAATCGGCGTCCCTAAAAATACGTCCTCACAAGTATAGTTAATACAAACGTGCGCGTGCGTACAGTCTTATCAGCATGTCCATCGGGGGGTCGATTCCGTGGTGAATAAAGGGACACTTTTAGCGCGCATAAAAGCCACCCTGTTTTCCGCCGTCCCCCTCTACGTACGCCCACCAGGGTGACAGGGGTTGCACCCCGGGGTGACGGGGGTGACCGTGGCCGTGCTGAATGACTCTCTGTCACTCTGTCACTGTCACACACAGAGCCCGGGTCTATTAGTACAGACGGACAACACTGGATGAGTGAATGTTATACGACTGGTATGTGGTGTGCGTGTGTGTGTGTGTGTGTGTGTGTGTGTGTGTGTGTGTGTGTGTGTGTGTGTGTGTGTGTGTGTGTGTGTGTGTGTGTGTGTGTGTGTGTGTGTGTGTGTGTGTGTGTGTGTGTGTGTGTGTGTGTGTCGAGTGTGTTGTGCTCTTGCATATCGTTGTCGTCAGGCAGAAACCTTGCATCTCCATATTTCAACTTTTTATGTTTTTTTCGTAAATGAATGCCCTGTTTCATCATACAAGAGTGTCGCACAGAATAGTGAAAAATAGCCGACCCACAAGCTCACAACGCGTCAAATAAGGAACGGTTTTGGACATACAAGGTTTCAGCCCCCCCATTAGCGACACATTTTATTGCATTATATTCCGTGCCCAAGTTTTAAAGGGACGGCATAGCGTGTGTGTTGTGTGCGTACGTAAGTCTATGTCCAAGTTTAAAGAGACGGCAGTGTTTGTGTGTGTGTGTGTGTGTGTGTGTGTGTGTGTGTGTGTGTGTGTGTGTGTGTGTGTGTGTGTGTGTGTGTGTGTGTGTGTGTGTGTGTGTGTGTTGTGTGCGTACGTAAGTCTGTGTCCAAGTTTAAAGAGACGGCAGTGTTTGTGTGTGTGTGTGTGTGTGTGTGTGTGTGTGTGTGTGTGTGTTGCGTGTGTGCTGACGTACGTCCGTGTCCCCGTTTAAAGGGACGACTGTGTTGTGCGGTTTGGCCACAGACGTCAGAGGGGGGCGTGTCCATATCTCTCTCTCTCACACACACACACATCAGTGATGCATTGATGTTGCTATTGTTGCTATTTTGTATGTAGATCAGGGGTCTTCAATGTTCTTTCTTCAGGCCAAGGACACCCTTATAGAGATGAAGCAGGGACCCCCCCCGCACCACTGCATATTGTATAACATTGTGTTGCACGATTTCATAGACTTATCTGACAGCACTATCATCAGTGTTGAGTAAATGAATGTGTTTGTTTGTTTGTTTGTTTGTTTGTTTGTTTGTTTGTTTACACATAATATTTTCTGTACAATTATGTTGGATTCATGTTAATTCATGTTAACCTGACCTTTGGTTCTGTACTTGGTTTGCTCTTTTTCCCCTCTCCACCAAACCTCTTTGCTGGAAATGAATAATATCTACAAACTCACAGGAGTGTGACGCGTTGTGAACTTTAGTTAATAGTTACTTTATAGATTTTGATTATTATTACAAAACATACATTAACCACTTCAGCCCTATTTAAACTTCAACTTTCGTTTTTTGATAATAGCCGATCTACAAGCTCACGCGTCGCAAGCTTGTAGAGCTTCTATTTTCAAAAGATTTGTATACATTTTAGATTTTTTTTTATTGTATAAACTATGATAACTTGTGAAATGGGACATTCTGCTTAATGAGTATTGAGTACTCTTACCTTTGGTACCTAAAGTATATTTTGCCAATACTTTTGTACTTTTACTCAAGTCAATTTTGATTACCGGACTTTTACTTGTATTTCTGCATTGCAGTATTGATACTTTTACTTAAGTAAAACATGTGAGTACTTTTTCCACCACCGCCGACGGCAACAAAATGCTAATGCTCCTGACGTTATAGCGTGTCCATTCTGTGCCGCCAGATGCCAGAGCAGTTTGACCAGGCCGTGGTTCTGAACCAGCTGAGGTACTCGGGCATGTTGGAGACGGTCAAGATCCGCAGGACCGGGTTCCCCGTCCGCAGGCCCTTCCAGGAGTTCTGCTCCAGGTGGGTCCACTGTGCTTGCAAGCGTTGTTGCGTCACGTTTTGAACGTGTGGTAAAAACCACCACACATCAACAAAAACCAAAACTGTACACAAAACTGTGCACATTGCTGCTCTGCAATGGCTGGTATAAAGTCAAGTAAGAGAAAGCAATGCAAAAGCAACAAACGGCTCAAGGTGGCATGGCCCAACAGTGTCATGAGAAAAAGAGATTTGAACCCATTCAAATTGCAGATCTACAAGCTCATAGCGCGGCACCGAGTGCCGCGCTATGAGCTTGTAGATCTGCAATTTGTTTTTAATCGTGAAAGTTTGTTTAAATCTTTGAACATATAATTTTTAAAGCGAACATTTGTAAAATGTTTTGTTCCAGGGACCTCCAGAAGCAAAGATTTGAGTTACAAATGTTAGCTTTAAAAAATATATATTCACAGATTTGCAAAAATGTTCAAGATTTTTCAAAAATAGCAGATCTACAAGTGCCATGCTATGAGCTTATATCTGCTATTTTTGAATACCCAAAGAAATCTTAAAATGACACAGATGCGTTCCCGGATAGAATGGGTTCATATTGATTGATGTTTTATCCTTTCATTCCAAACTGCTTTAATGGTGACATCATGTGAGGTGTCTCTCTGTGGGGTCGCCAGGTGAGTCATATGTGAACATGTTCTGACTCCTCCCCTCCCTCTCCCTCAGGTACAAGGCGTTAATGAGGGGCGTGGCCATGCAGGAGGACCCCAGGGGGCGGTGCCTGCAGTTGCTCCACCTCTATGACGGCAGCTGTGTAGAATGGCAGCTGGGAAAGAACAAGGTGAGAGATACTTTCGACTTAATTCATATTCATATCGATTTATTATAAACTGTAGTTAGAAAAAAAGGTTTCACTAGCAGTCATTTTGGGCGGTGAAACCGCCCCTATAAGTGAGGTTTGGATATTTGTACATATTCGTACAACAAATCCTGCGCTGTGATTGGCCAAAAAATGTACCGTGTAACCCTGCACCGTGATTGGCCAATCACAGTCTATTCAGGACTGTGATTGGCCAGTGTCACATGACACATGTGCATAGCCCTATATAAGAAA
>NC_137611.1:48753678-48761178 GCF_963280865.1 Gymnoscopelus braueri
GTGTGTGTGTGTGTGTGTGTGTGTGTGTGTGTGTGTGTGTGTGTGTGTGTGTGTGTGTGTGTGTGTGTGTGTGTGTGAGTGCGTGCGTGCGTGCGTGCGTGCATGTGTGTGTGTGTGTGCGTGTGTGCACTAGTATGTGTGCGTTGTGTACCGGGATCTTTATTAACCTTGTTCCAGATGACTGATGGGTTTTCAATTCAATCAAACTGAATATGTCTGTCCACTTTGTTATATCATGACAGCTGCAGTCTCATTCTCTGTCTGTCTGTCTGTCTGTCTGTCTGTCTGTCTGTCTGTAGGGAGAGACGGAGGCTGGAGATGGAGAGATTGTCCAGAGAGGTGAGACCCATTCTGTTTATTGTAAAGCCACATTAAAGGGATAGTTAAAAAAAAAAGAGAGAGAATTCATGGATATCTTTTTGTTTTTGTTGCATTCTTCAGCCAATAATGGCCAATTGCGAGGTGTTGTGTGCTTGTAGATCTAGATTTATTTTCAAAATATTTTATATATATATATATTATATATATAGTATAATTTTTTAATTTCTTTTGATGCAGTCTTTTTTCAGGCTTAAAAGTCATTACATTGTCCCTTTACTTTACCTACTCATCTAGGGACCCCCCCCCCCCCTGCAAAAAATAAACTAAATCATGTGGGGACCCCCCTGGGGGTCCCTACCCACCACAGGTTTAGAAGCACTGCCCTGGACGTGATGTACATATTCTGATCATTTCAGTGCTTTGCTCTGTCCAGATGGTTCATGAACATTCTGTGCTTTCTCCTCCCAGGCTGAGGAGCTCAGGAGACTGGAGGAGCTGCGACTGGCTGAACGCCTAGCCGCTCTGACCCCGCCCCCCACCCCCGCCCCCACCCCCACGGAGGACCAGGAGGCCTCGTCATTGGAGGAGGAGGAGGAGGAGGAGCCGTCAGAGGGAGGAGAGGAGTCGTCGTCCACAGCCATCCGTCCCCAGGAGGCGTCCAAGGTGGAGGAGATCTTGCGGTTGGAGCGGGAGATCCAGGTTAGCGATGGGCGCTAATTTTGACCGCAAAATTTGGAGTCATAGTCTTAGACATCGGAAATGTTTTAGTTTTAGTCTAGTTTTAGTTGACTAAATATCGTAAGAGTTTAGTCGACTAAATCTACGGTTGATTTAGTCGACTGAAGTTTATGTTGGCAGGCCTTGATGGTGTCTAATGCCTGACGTATACTTATCTGTGTGCCTGAAAATAGCCGATCTATTGGCTATAGATTGCGTATTTTCCGAGAGTAACACCCACGCACAGCCATGCATGAAATTATGATTTAGTTTTTATTTTGTTTTCGTCAGTGAAAAAAGATAGTAGTAGACAAACATTTTTCGTCATACTTTTAGTCTACGAAATCATCACTGTAGTACACTCAACTCCTCCACCAGAGGGAGCTTAGTTGACTGACTGATTATTTATTTCTAAGTTATTCAATATTGTCTAATATTGTTAATATTGTTTTTTCAATCTTAATGTGACTATTATTGTTTTAATGATCCCCTGCGACCCCTCCCCTTCAATGCGTGGAAAATAGAGATGCGCGGATGGCTTTTTTTGTCACCCAAATCCGCGTTAACAAGTTCATTATCCATCCGCCATCCACCCGCGGTACTTATATCATCCTATTTATAGATCCGCACCAACCGCACCAAATAATTGTTATTTTCCTGACGTTAGTTTTCTTATAAACAGTGTTACTCACCACTGTCGCGATGCAGTGACTGTATACAATCCACAACCATGGTAACAACAAGCGCACGTCTTCATTAAGTTACTTTCGCTTTCAACCACTTTGTTGCCATGTCGGCTTTTTATAAGCTTTTTATAAGCGACTTTTAAAATAATAAACTTTATTTATATAGCACCTTTCATGACATAAATGCAGCTCAAAGTGCTTTACAGAAAAAGAAAGAAAAAGTGAAAACAAAACACAGAGCAAAAACAATGCTCTGTGTTGCGACTTTTGGGCTTGTTTTGGGCTTGTTTTCATAGACCTGGCTACTTATTTCTCTCGCAACCTGGCAACACTGGCTGCCTGTAAAGCAACATGTCGTGAGCGGCTATTTTTTGCCTGGTGTAAAATGACGTAATATTAAAATACTACAAACGCACACACGGTGAAATTTAGTGCTTTTTAAAAGCTATTATAGGCCTATAGATTGATATCATTAATTTAATTCCCGCATTATTTCACCCGCGGTTTATCCAATATGAATTAATAATTATATTTGATTGACCCAAATCCACCCAAACTGCGGTTAACTGCGGCAACCGCGGCTAAAACCGCGATCCGCGCATCTCTAGTGGAAAACAATGGAAACAAGCCTCTGGGCTTTTATTGTGTGTTTCTTCCATTTTTAATAACTATTTCCATTTGATAAATCAATCGACGCAGGCGCTGCAGCGTCAGAAGGAGAGGGAGGAGCTCTCTCTGACGGAGGCCTCGTTGCTCCGCCTCCAGCTGCTGCGTGACCAGGAGCTGCGTCACCTGGAGGAGGAGGCGTGTCTGGCCGCGCAGCACTTCCTCGACTCGCTCAACTTCGACGAGATCGACGAGTGCGTGCGGAACATCGAGACGTCGCTGGGCGTCGGCCCGGGGGAGGAAGAGGAGAAGAAGGAGGGAGGAGGAGGAGGTGGTGGAGGAGGAGGAGGTGGAGGAGGAGGAGGAGGGAGGAGGAGACACGCAGAAAGGTACGCCATGCAACAGGGGGGGTCAAAGTGGGTGCCGTGTGGCGCCCATGTGGGTGCTGTGTGGCGCCGATTATAATGTTTGGAATTTTATCAATCCAAATACTAGAGGACAGAAGTCCCGAGCAGAGCGTGCTCTACTGTCAAGTGGTTCTCAACCAGTGGTCCAGTGGTCCACACTCACAACTGAGTAGCCGAAACGGGTCCGTTTGTCAGAGACTGCTGCTGCGGACAGTTTCTATAGACTGG
Source organism: Gymnoscopelus braueri (assembly GCF_963280865.1). Lineage (NCBI taxonomy): Eukaryota > Metazoa > Chordata > Actinopteri > Myctophiformes > Myctophidae > Gymnoscopelus > Gymnoscopelus braueri. Next base: position 48,756,644 of record NC_137611.1, read on the forward strand.
AATGTATCAATATCACTTCAGTTTAACCACTTTATACTATAGTGAAAGAGGCCTGAGTTGCGCTGCAATCTTTCGATGGTTCTTTTTCAATCTTACACTAAACCTCTTAAATCCATTGGTGGAAAGTGAAAACAAAAGTGTGTTCAATGTGTGTCCAACGTAGTTATTATCATCAAGTCATGTTTATTAATGCTTTTCATTGGTTAAATATTTATAAAACACACAGACGCATTGTGGCACGTTGTGAGCTTGTCGATCGGCTATTTTCACTATTTAAAAATGTTTTGGACATACTGTACAACAAGGTTTCCACCAGACAGCAATATATTATTAATATAATTATATAAAATGCATTTTTGTCAATTAAAACATAAATTAATCAATCTACCAACAAATTAATCAAAGGGACGAAGAGGAGGACGTGGACGAAGGTTTCGGCGCCGACGACGAGGCGTTCAAAGACTCGCCGAACCCCAGCGAGCACGGACACTCTGACGGCCAGCGCACCAGCGGGATTCGAACCAGCGACGACTCGTCCGCGGAGGAGGACCCGTACGCCAACGACGGCGTCCTGCCCCCGCCTCTCCCCCTCCTGGCCCCGCCCACCATGGCCCTCCCTCTGCCGCCAGTACCACCCCCTCTGGCTCCGCCCCCCGGCGGCCACAGCGCCTCGTCCAGCGGTGACTCCGCCTACTGCCTCCCACAGGTACAGCCCCAACGTCGCCATTATTATGGAATTGCCTGATTAATCAACTAATTAATTAATTGCAATTATTTTGAACTAATCACACTTATTAATTGCAATTACGTTGAGCTAATTACAATTATTAATTGCAATTATCTTGAGCTAAATGAAATGGAGATAAAGCCATTTTTCCACAACGAATAAACAGGAAGTAAACGAGCTGTTTACTTGACATAAAAAATTAAGTCAGATCCAGGTCTGTCATCATCTGGCAGTGAAAGCATCATTCATTGGGTAGCAAACAGCGCCATGAAAAAAAAGCGTTGAAAACCACTGAAAACACATACAATTCTCATCAATGGCGCCTTAGCAGAATCTGACGAGAAATCTTGTCGGTGGCAGGCAAAGAGTTAATCGCAATTATTTGTGCGACAATGAACGGTCAACTAAACCTTGACGATCTTGACCTCCCTCCCACCAGGGGGCGCCCTCCTCAGAGGCTCCATCGGACGAGCTGGTGGAGCTGATCCCCCCCGACGAGGACTCGGACTACGACCAGGACGACTACGACGAGGGGGCCATCGTGTCCAGCGGCAGCCTGGCCTTGTCGGGACCCCGCAGTGCCGGGGGCCAGTGGTCCCCGGACTGCAGGGGGTCCGTGGGCACCTACAACAGCTCAGGGGCCTACCGCTTCAGCTCAGAGGGAGCGCAGTCATCGGTGGGTACAACCACACATTGTCATGTATCGTCGCTGTGGGGCAGAAACCTCCTATCTCCATGTTTGAACTTTTTGTGTTTTTTTGTAAATTAAGCTTCTGCATTTTTTTTATCGTGAACATTTCTGCTTTGTTTAACTCAAATCTTTGCTTCTGGGGATTCTAAATTAACAAATTAAGATTTATTTTCTGATTTTACAGTGTAGGAGAGACAGTCAGTTGGACAGCTGAGAGGGAGACAGTGTAGGAGAGACAGACAGTAGGACAGCTGAGAGGGAGACAGTGTAGGAGAGACAGACAGTAGGACAGCTGAGAGGGAGACAGTGTAGGAGAGACAGACAGTAGGAAAGCTGAGAGGGAGACAGTGCAGGAGAGACAGACAGTAGGACAGCTGAGAGGGAGACAGTGTAGGAGAGACAGACAGTAGGAAAGCTGAGAGGGAGACAGTGTAGGAGAGACAGACAGTAGGAAAGCTGAGAGGGAGACAGTGCAGGAGAGACAGACAGTAGGACAGCTGAGAGGGAGACAGTGTAGGAGAGACAGACAGTAGGACAGCTGAGAGGGAGACAGTGCAGGAGAGACAGACAGTAGGACAGCTGAGAGGGAGACAGTGTAGGAGAGACAGACAGTAGGAAAGCTGAGAGGGAGACAGTGTACGAGAGACAGACAGTAAGAAATCTGTGGGAAAGCTGAGAGGGAGACAGTGTAGGAGAGACAGACAGTAGGAAAGCTGAGACAGTAAATGTTAGTGTATTCTTCTTATAATCATAATAATACTGATAATGCACCTCAGTTGTGAATTACAGGATAACTTTTAAAACATCACAACTTCTCATGTTATTATTTCCCTCTTCATGGCAGTTCGAGGACAGTGAGGACGACTTTGATCGTTTCGACACAGATGACGAGCTGTCGTACCGACGAGACTCCGTCTACAGCTGTGTCACTCTGCCATACTTCCACAGCTTCCTCTACATCAAAGGTGTGTGCACGTCCGTCCGTGTGTGTGTGTGTGTGTGTGTGTGCGTGCGTGTGTGAGTGTGTTTCTGGACCAATCAGGTCGTTGCCAGTAGACCACAGAAGTATATAGACTACCCCCCCCCCCACATATGTTTTATGTGTACATTTGGAGTCATACATAGATATGTCATATATTGGCTGATGTCATAAATCAGTGATTCTCTCTGATTTCAGGCCGTGACCCACCAAAATAATCATATAATATTTGAACTGGGGATCCCCCAAAATAAAATAAAAAAATCATATTTGAACTGGGGACCCCCCAAAATAATCATATTTTAACTGGAGAGTTTTCAATTTTGTTTGACTCAGTTCCGCAGATAAATATTGCGTGGCGTTGTGAGCTTGTAGATCGGTTATTTAAAAAGAAGATGTGCCTCTTCTATTATTTGACAATTTGGCCAATGTTTGACCAGTTCGTATTATATAGTTTGTTGATTACTTTTGATGCAGTAATGGTCTTTTTCTTAAAATTTTCCCCATTTATTTAAGGTATTAAAAAGGTCTTAAAAGTTATTTGAATTGTCACTTCACTGTCATCTGGGGACCCCCCCCCAAAAAATCATGTGGGGACCCCGCTGGGGGTCAAGAACCACAGGTTGAGAACCACTGTGACATAAAATGACTGATCACAGGCTAGTCACTTGAAGTCTGAGATCCACATCCACACCATATTTCTATTATATTAGTGTTTTCTAAACTGTGTGCTTTGTCTTGTCACCACTAGATGGCACTGCAGTCATTGCAAAGAAACTATGTCTATATCTAGACCTGTATCTTTCTTCTCTACATCATTATCAGTTATTCTCAAACCTTTGTCAAGGACCCACAAATGAATATGGATTTGACCACAGACCCCCATCTGAACAGGTTTTTGGAAATAGACATACACAAGATGTAACGTGTTGTGAGCTTGTAGATCAGCTATTTCCAAATAGCCAAAAGTGGTTAAACCGATTTTAATACCATTAAAACCGGGAAAGCATCTGGATCATTTCAGGTTTTAGCATTGGCTAATCAAAAATTGCTGATCTACAAGCTCACAGGGCATCACTTTTGTGCCACGATGCGAGCTTGTACATCTGCTATTTTTGAACATTTTTGAAAAATCTTGAAAGTCAAAGAACACATTTAGCCGGGGACCGCCTCTAGGAAGCCTGGGGGCCCCACTGGTGACAGCATGTGAGGTCTCTAAACACTTTCTCTCTCCCCAGGGGGTCTGATGAACACGTGGAAGCGGCGGTGGTGCGTGCTGAAGGACGAGACCTTCCTGTGGTTCCGGGCCAAGCAGGAGGCTCTCAAGCAGGGCTGGCTGAACAAGAAGGGCGGCGGCTCGTCCACGCTGTCCCGCCGCAACTGGAAGCGACGGTGGTTCGTCCTCCGGCAGAGCAAGCTCATGTACTTTGAGAACGACGGCGAGGACAAGATGAAGGGCATGCTGGAGATACACAACGCCAAGTAAGGCATTCATTAAAAGAAGAAAAAAGTAGCTATTTTAGCTAAGTTCATTTGCTCAAGTACTGTACTCAATCACAAGTCTAGCTTCCCTATTAGGCTGTGAACATTCAGCGAAAATAGGTGATTTGCAAGCTCACAGCCAAGGGGCTAGCTTCCAAGTTGTAAATTGAGGCTGTATAGGAAGTGACAGTGCATATGAATGGCCTGTATTCTCGCTGTTTCGCCCCTGTTGGTGTCAGAAGTAATTAGGCTCCATTCAAGCGGATGGGTTTTTGCCGAACTTTACACTTGATTTTATTACCTTAATAAACATTGTCATAAATACTCTGTCAACATTGTCAAAAATCCAGTCGCTAGTTTAAAGTCTTCTTTCAATCACCATGATGTGTTTTGGTAAATTATGGTCCCATTTATTTTAAAATTGATGATAAAGTAGGGTATGCTGTAGGAGGGGCGTGGCTTCCTGTATTGACCAGCTACACAACCAATGGCATTAATTACCCACCCCCCGCTCTGGTCCCAACCAATAGCATTCATTTCCGAGTCCATAGGATATAGAAAGATGGCGGATTTGAATTGAAAAATGAGCTTAATTTACGATCTGCAGAGTCTATGGGCGTAACGCTGTCCATATTTTTTACAGTCTATGCTCACAA
>NC_137611.1:48768678-48821178 GCF_963280865.1 Gymnoscopelus braueri
CACTGAGGAAAACTAAATAAAAACTGAGCTATGACGACTACTAATACTAAACTAATACTAAATGTATATTGACAATTTTGTCGACAAATGAAAACTGGACTAAAATGTTAGTGAGTGACTAGTGGAGAAGAGATCCAGTAGAACTAAAAGACATGTCATTTTATGTTTCGTTGCGCTCGGGCGTTGCGCACTGAAAATAGCAGATCTACAAGCTCACAACGCGATGCAGTGTGACGCGTTGTGAGCTTGTAGATCGGCTATTTCCAGCATGCAACCAAGTGTAAAATCTGCCATTACGACGCCATCAAGGCGCGTCAAAATATTTTTTTGTCGACAAAATCAGCTGTACATTTTATCGACCAAAATCTTATAGTATTTAGTCGACTAAAACTAGACTAAAGGTCAAGTTTACAAAGTATTGAGGGTTTAAGTCGTTAAATGTCTGAAAATACACATTTAACATGAATCCAATATGTAGTAGACCCCTGAGCTAGTCGACTAGCTGCATCCATCCCTAGCTGTCATGCCTGTCTGATGTTAATCTGTGTGTGTGTGTGTGTGTGTGTGTGTGTGTGTGTGTGTGTGTGTGTGTGTGTGTGCGTGTGCGTGTGTGTGTGTCTGTGCAGGTGGTGGAGAAGCTGATCCGCGGCCTGGCCATGGACGACAGCAGGAACATGTTCGCTCTGTTTGAACACAACGACGTCGCCGATAAAGCCATCGAGAGCCGAGCCGTGGTGGCAGATGTCCTCGCCAAGTTTGAAAAGTAAGAGAGAGAGAGAGTACTTATAAGTACAGTACTTGAGTAAATGGGCTTAGTTACTTTACACCACTGCCTCTTGGTAGAAGAAGTCAATTGCTTTTGCATCACATATGATGCACGGCGGCTAAAACGTGGTGTAACTGTGGTCTCATAATGTTTCCCCCCTTAGGCTCTCCGCCAGTCCAGACGAGATGAACACAGGGTGGAAGTTCTACTTCAAGCTCTACTGCTTCCTAGACACGGACAACGTTCCCAAGGACAGCGTGGAGTTCGCCTTCATGTTCGAGCAGGTAAAGACCTCATACCACGCCTGTCACGATCCTGTAGCACTCGCAGGGTATTCTGTATCCTGGTACCCTCGCGTCACCAGGCTTTTTCCACCACGGAGGAAAGCCTGGTATTCATTCTATAAGTGTGCAGTGGTGAAAAAATACTCAAATATTTTACTTGGGTAGAAGTACCAATACTGCAATGTAGAAATGCTCTGTTAAGTAAAAGTACAAAAGTATCAAAATGTACTTAAAGTATCAAAAGTAAAAGTACGCAGAATGTCACGTTTCACAAGTTTTCAAATGTATAAGATTCATAAAAATCCTTTGAAAATAGCCGATCTACAAGCTCACAATGCGTCGCATCGTGAGCTTGTAGATCTGCTATTCTCAAATGGCCGAAATATAAATAGGGTAATAAAGTACCTCAAAATTGTACAGTACTTGAGTAAATGTACTTATTTACTTTCCACCACTGATAATGACACACTTAGTAATATTTCTGTCTGTCTGTCTGTCTGTCTGTCTGCCTCCCCCTCCCTCCCAGGCTCATGAAGCAGTGATTCGTGGCCGGTACCCGGCTCCGGAGGAGACCCTACAGTTCCTGGCCGCGGTGAGGCTCCAGTACCTGCTGGGCGACTACAGCCCCACTACCTCGGTCCCCGACATGTCCCAGCTGTTCCCCACGGCGCGCCTCCGGGCCCGCGTGCACAACTCCGCCAAGGGCTTCGCTCCGGCGGCCAGCGCTGCCGCCGCTGCCGCGACGGGTTCTTCTTCCGCCTCGGGTTCGACGCAAGGTAATGTCTCTTTGCCACTACAGTGATTTAAGTGAAACGGTATCGTGCCGTGAAACATATTTCTGGATTTTTTCCCCCCCATACACTACGGCAGTTTCAGATATGGTTCTAAACGCCAGTGTTAATTTTGATAGCACATTTTACTTTTAGTCATAGTCTTTTGAATACAATTTCATTTAGTTTTTGTCATATTTTTGTCCTCTGAAATAGTTTTATTTTAGTCTAATTTTAGTCGACTAAATATCATAAGATTGTAGTAGACTAAATCTACAGTTTATTTTGTCAACAAAAAAATATTTTGGTGGGCCTTGATGGCATCATAATGGCTGATTTTATTGGCTTTTAATGGCTGAAAATAGCCGTTTTAATGGCTGAAAATAGCCGATCTACAAGCTCTCAACGCGTTGCAGCGGGACGTGTTGGGATCTTGTAGATCTGCTATTTTCAGAGCGTAACACCTGAGCGCAACCAAACATAAAATGACCCTAACATTTTAGTCTAGTTTTTATTTGTCGAAGAAATTGTCAATATATTTAGTCTTAGTTTTAGTCATCATAGCTTAGTTTTTATTTTGTTTTTATTTATTTTTCGTCAGTGAAAAAAGGTAGTCTACAAACATTTTTCGTCATAGTTTTAGTTGATCTACAAGCTCACAACAAGTCGCAATGTGACACGTTGTGAGCTTGTAGATCAGCTATTTTCACTATTTCTTTTTTATAATTAAAAGGAGCGGAACTGAGGTTTCCACCCGACATTAACCATATATAAAGTATATTTTCAAATATCTCAATATCATGATGTAAACAATAACGCTGATTCCGATTCCGATCCTATCAGTGTCGGAGCGCGGTGGCGGGACTTCGGAGAAGAAGCGCTCCAGCTTCCTGGAAGGGACGCTGAGGCGGAGCTTCCGCAGCGGCTCGCTGAGCCGCCAGAAGATGGAGGAGGAGCATAGCCTGGAGGCGTGGCTTCGGGAGGAAGTGGGGGCGGTGCGCACGTGCCTGATTGACAAGTGGAAGAAGCTGCAGGGCATGAGCCAGGAGCAGGCCATGGTCAAGTACATGGCCCTGGTCAAAGAGTGGCCCGGGTACGGATCCACGCTGTTCAACGTCGAGGTGAGATTAAATGAATTAATAACGTTATTATTATCCTGATGATGATGATGATGATGAAGACACTGGTCAAAGAGTGGCCCATTGTTGAGCGGAGTCCCAGGGCTCTATACTCGTGTATTTTCTGTTTTCGCTCGACCTTAAATATCTTCGCTGAAAATGGCCGATCTACAAGCTTACAATGCGTCGTGTTGTAGATCGGCTACAAGTTTTCCTCACGAATATGGATGCTGGGGTTTAAGTGTAAACCACTTGAACCACACCAAAAATGTGCCGGCTATTTTCACCCAAAACATTTTTAATCAAATTTGAAAATGTTTTGAGTTACCAAAACATATTTTCTCCCTCTCCCAGACAAGAGAGATACTGGTAATTACAGACCAAACGATCAGATATCTACTATCCAGTGTGCCGTCTGATAACCTTATATTCATTAAAATAATTCCCAGATTTTAGCTGTAATGTCTTAGATGATCATTATGATTTTATTTAGTAGAAAGTATAACCATGCAAACAAACATGCGTGCTGGTAAAAACATTTCGAGGGTAAAACGCAATAAAGTCTAGGACTTATTTCCGTTGTGATGAATAACATAATACACTATTATCAGTTAATGTATCTAGAAAGAAGTGTCTTTCATGCATTTGGCCTCCTCCTACAAGAAAGCCCCCCTTTGTGTCATATTTGGAGGCAATTGGACAACTGGTGTGCTGTGGCAAGGCGGACGCACACACACAAACACAATCCATTGCTTCCTGAATGGAGCAGCGACATGAGATTTATGCCAAATCACAACACGTCTCAAGACACTTTTCCATGTATAGAGCTGACCGTATAGCAGCCCTAACATGACCCCTCATCAGCTTAGCCACGGTGGCGAGCACAAAACTTCCTTTTAACGGGAAGAAAACTCCAGCTGAACCTGACTCTGACTGAGAGGACCATCTGCCTTCCCCATGGAGAGAGAGAGAGAGAGAGAGAGAGAGAGAGAGAGAGAGAGAGAGAGAGAGAGAGAGAGAGAGAGAGAGAGAGAGAGAGAGAGAGAGAGAGAGAGAGAGAGAGAGAGAGAGAGAGAGAGAGAGAGAGAGAGAGAGAGAGAGAGAGAGACTTGATCCCGTGAGGGGAATTGCAGTTGCCAAACGGCAAAAAAAAAAGACTGTAGATACAGCATGATACAAAGACATCACATTCAATGTAACACTATCAATAATTGGCCTATCCAAAAAAACAATATATTACATACAATATACCCTCAATATGCCCTCAGTAGTGCTTGCAAGACAAAGGAAAATACAAGAGAACACACAGTAAGCATGTGTAATAGTGTTCAAACTGTATAGCCCTGAACCTCCAAATTGATATGTATTTGGCCGCGGACCCCCATCTGACTCCCCCTGGTAACCCCCCCAGGACCCTGAGAACAACTGCTGTACAGAACAGAGAGAGAGAGACTTTTAGAGACAAAAATGCAGAAAGGTGAACATATTTATAATAATAATAATAATGAATTGCATTTCATAGCGCTTTTGTAAGTACTCACTTACTCAACGCGCTTTACAATGGTTCATTCATTCATACATTGGGAGGTGAAGCGGCGAACAGTCAACACCAGCGTCCTCATTTCCCACATTCACACACCGACTCATTGGAGGCAATGTACTGTAGGGTTCAGTGTCTTGCCCAAGGACACTTCGACATGTGGACAGGAGGAGCCGGGATTCGAACCGCCGACCCACTGATCATTGGACGACCCATATCTGTTTATCTCTACAGTGTCGTGCCGGGTCGTTCTCAGCAGAGTTGTGGCTAGGCGTCAGCAGTGTGTTAATTGTTTATCGTTGTGTGTTAGGAGTGTGTTAATCATTAACACGCATTAAAAGTTTGTGTGTTGTTGTTGTGTGTTAGCAGCAGAGTGTCAATGTGTGTTATTATATTGTGTTGCAGTGTCGTGATGGCTCGTTCCCGGCAGAACTCTGGCTGGGCATCAGCAGAGAAGCCATCTCGGTGTACAAGCGAGGAGAGCCCTGGCCTCTGGAAGTCTTCCCCTACGAACAGATCCTCTCCTTCGGCGCTCCGCTGCCCAACGCCTATAAGATCGCCGTGGAGGGACGAGAACTGCTCTTTGAAACCACTCTGGTATGGATTAGTTTTTTTTAGCAAAAAGAGACTTTTGTTTGTTGAAAGGTGAAAGCTCTATATTGTGATAGTGATATATAGAGTGCAGTTGCTATAGAGTGTTTGTTCAGTAACAGGGGTCCTCCCTGTCTCTCCAGCTTTTTAGTAAACAGAAAATACATGTTTCATCCAAGCAGGAGTGAGAACCCAATTCCCAATTGTGTTTCATCACTTCCAATTTCACTTGTTTATCCTGCATCCTGTATGGGTTCTTTCTCCTGATTGGAAGAAAATGGTATCCTGAACTGAAATGTATTTTCTGTTTACTTTAAGAGCTGGAGAGACGGGAAAACCCTGTTACTGAACAAACACTCTACAGAAATGCCTACTATCAAAATGTTTAACTTTTTTTACAAAAAGAAAAGATCACTTATCCACTTTTAGTCCATCCAACATTGTCTGTCTTTTTTCCAGGTGATGGACATCGCTAAGCTAATGAAAGCGTACATCAGCATGATCGTCAAGAAGCGCTACAGTAACTGTCAATCAGTCAGCAGCCATGGCAGCCAATCCAGCGCCTGGTGAGGCATCCGGCCCCGCCCACAGTACACACCCACTAATCCCCCCTGCCCCCCCTCCTCATGACCATTCACCACTTTCAACCGGGGGAGGTCGCTATGGAGGCCGAGGATCGGACAATGATCGCCGGCCAAGCAAGGACGCCTATATCCTCAGCATTTCTGGATGAAGCAGAGTTCGGAAAGCATTTGTGGACATTAAAATGCTTGATTTAAAATTGGTTGTGCGCCGATGCGTGGAAGCAGGCACGCAACTACGTAAAAATCTGGTTCATGGAGTAGGAGAGGAGATGACGTCTTAACACGGGTCGTGAGCTGGATTCAAACCTGTGATGTCGCGCGATGCTCTAGACATTCCGTACTGTCAGTTCATGGTTCGATTCCCGTGTACCAGCTCTTTTGTACAGTACGTCAATCTGTGGATATAAGACTGTCAAATTAAATGCCTTTGATTATGGTAAACAAACACAGGTGCTGTTAATGCTAACCAGCTAGCTCCGTGTTTCTCATGCTAACATAGTGGGCTGTACGCTATAGGTTTAAGGCTGTACGCTATTGGTTTAAGGCTTTGTTCAGATTGCAGGCAAATCCGATTTATTTGTCAAATCTGGTCTTCCGGACTGACTGTCCACACTGTTATTTCCAAGTCATCAGATCGGATTTGTGTATTCATACATCGCTAAAAGATTGTCTATTTTCCACGACCGACACTGTCGTATGATGAGGTAAAAATCAGGCTTCAGTGTGTCCAGAATGAGGCAGAAATCTTTGAATCACATTTCAAACCACCTGGGAATGTGATTCAAAGCCGATTTGCAAACATGTTTATTATGTTTTTTTGTTTTTTTTTTGCTGATTCCAATCTAGATCGGCCATGAATCTGATTTGCGCAGCCAGTGTGAACATAGCCTTTAGTGTTACTGAAACTGTACTATATTATTTACACCCAGGAGGGTTGGGGAAGAGGAGCGCTTGTTTCGTGTGTACCTCAACATCCTTAAATCACTTGACGACAAGGCAGACGTGCACACACACACACGCACACACACAAGGCTTTGTGGCCGGCGAGCCGGGCCCGAGCCAAGAACCGCGAGGGGAGCAAGTGGCCGCGGCAAACGCTTCGCCAAGCGCTCCGTGGCGGCAAACCGTGGTGGACGGAATAGTGTCAGTCTTCCTCAGCCGTCCTGGAGGAAAACCCTTGTGTGTGTGTTGGGGCAGAAAGAATGTAAAAAAAAAAAAAAAAGGAAGTCAGAAAAGACGGAAACTGTTAAAAGGTCTTAGGAATTCTCTGGGACTCTCGTTAACACCTTTACCGCCGGGCCCGTAGTTCTACGGGCCGTTAAATCCAACGGTTAAGCGCCGAGCCCGTAGTCCTACGGGCTGCGGTCTTTTCGCGCATGCGCGGTCCGGGTGCACTTTCGGATTTTTTTTGATCCACTTCCGTTTCCGGTTTGATGACAGGAAATAGAATTATTTGGGATCCGGTTTCGACGATCACGCCCGCTCCCATTCTACAGACGAAACTGAAACTCAATTCTCTTCCTGTAGTTTTTTCTCCTCGCATTTCACTGTTTAACGTAATCCGCTCTAACTACAGTCATGGAAGTCCGTTTGACATGCGGTCTTCACTGGGAGATACAGGGAGATCTCGCGGACGTAAACAGACCGTTCACGGCTCAATCTTAAGGATTTTAACAAGATCTATGGCGACATGAAAAAAACAAAAAAACAACAAAAACACCTTGGCAGGTGAGTACATTATTATGAGATTAACCTCTGGCGGTGGATGTGTTAAGGACTGTAATCTGCAGGATTTGACTGTTATGTAAATAATTTGCGGCCAGAGTTCGGTGTCCAGCACTTCAGGTGTGAGTGTGATTGTATTTACGGGGACTCAACGGAGGTCGTTCAAGTGCCTGGTGACGTCACAGATATAATGATGATGTCACGGATACAAGTATGATGTCATGGATAAAAAAAACTGACTGAAGACTTTTGGTTCAGGTTGCCCCTCAAATACCACTTCTGTTCAGAAAGGTGCTGCGATATCCCTTGAAACACCCACAGATTTGTACCGTGTCAGCCTTAAATCTAACATTCAGTGCATTTCTCGCTTTGTACGTCCAAAAGAAGAACCTGGATCCAATGTAGTTATTATTTAGTCACAAGCTCGTGTTAATACTTTTCATTGGTTCAATATTTATAAAACCGACAGACACAGTTAACCACTTTCAACCTGGCAAACCTATTTTGGGCAAGTCATAGGTGAACATTTTCAACTACAAAAAAAGGCATCGCACTATGACAAAATATAAAATAGGGCATTAACTTGTGAAAAAATGTAACACGGTTTCTTCCAGACAGTGATCCAATGTTCAGTCTTAAAATCTTTTGTCAAAAGCATGGCGCCACGTTGAACCGTTACCAAACCAAAGAACAATGACACTGTTGAGGGCGGAAAACGATCGATCATTTTCTCAGCGATTATTCTGTCGACTACTCTGAGACACAGAGTGAGCAGACAGAAAATGGTGCCATCTTATAATGAGCATTAGGTGAGGACCAATTATATGAAGATAAGGTTGAAAATAGGTGAAGTTCTCCTTTAAGATTCTCCTTATGTGCGATGTAGCCTGGTTAGATGGTCATACAGTAAGTACAGTATCTTAAGTTGCTGTAGGTGATATTCTTTGGGTTACAACAACGTTTTTTGTTAAAAGGTTAAAGCTCTATTTATGATAGTAATTATTGCTGTAGAGAGTATGTTCAGTAACGGTATAAAAAAATTACTTGAGTAAAAGTACAAAAGTATTGGCATCAAAATGTACTTAAAGTTCCAGTAAAAGTACTCAATGTGCAGAATGTCCCATTTCACGAGTTCAATATGTATACAAATCTTTTGAAAATAGCAGATCTACAAGCTCACAACTGTGAGCTTGTAGATAGGCTATTTTCAAATAGCCGAAGTAGGGATAAAGTGGTTAATGCATATTTTGTAATAATGATCAAAATCTACAAAGTAACTAGTAACTAAAGTTTTCAAATCAGTGTAGTCGAGTAAAAGTAAAAGTATAATATTTTCCTCTGAGATGTAGTGGAGTAGAAGTAAAAGCACTGAAAATTGGAAATACTCCAGTAAAGTAAAAAATACCTCAAAATTGTACTTAAGTATAGTACTTGAGTAAATGTAGGCCTACTTAGTTACTTTACACCACTGATGAGTTCTCTCTCCTGATTTAGATGAAATTTGTATCCCGATCTCAACATTTATTTTCCGTTTACTAAAGACCTGGTTACTGAACAAACACTCTATACAGTACCATCAGATTACCATCAGAATAAATAGCTATTAGCTAATAGCTATGTAACACTTATTTTAACAATAGACAGACAGTACAGTAGCGTGAAAATCTTTTCAGAGTGCAGTAGGCTACAGTACAGTACAGTATCTTAAACAAAAGTGCCAGCCAGCCTTCATCATTTCAGTGGAATCACCGCTGGCGGTAGCTCCATTCCAAAGATAAACGCGTCCGTTCAGGTTCCCTAACTCAGTGCCTTCTTGTATATAATGTACACTTCCTTTGTATTCATCCATTTGGGGTTCTTTTTTTTATTATAAATGTGCAATGTTATATAAATATTATATATTATATAATCAGCGGCTGTACATTTTATAAGTCTTTGCCTTCTCTCTCTCTCTCTCTTTTTTTCCTGAACTATGATGACCACACAGTGATTTTGTTAAAGGTGATTGTTTAAGGTATATTTTGTTTTCTTTCCGAACGTACAGAGAAGCAAAGTGATGAACAGTACCAGTATCTTGTTTTGTTTGTGTATTAGCTTTGTTACTGAAACGATGATTCTAACAATAAACGTATACATATTTATTCTGGTGTTCCTTGTTTTGTTTGTGTATTAGCTTTGTTACTGAAACGATGATTCTAACAATAAACGTATACATATTTATCATGGTGTTTCTTTTTCACACTGTTTGACACTATGACCTTTTTTTCGAAGGTTTTTGATTGCATGCTATGTTATGTTATGTTATGACATTTCATTGATGGTTTTGACAACTGTAGCAGTGGTTCTCGCAGTGTGGTCCGGGGATCCCGGGGTTCCTTGAGGGGGTTCCAAAGGTAAATTAAAAGAATTCCAAGCTAAATTATTCATAGTTAAAGGAATAGTTCACCCAAAAAAGTACTTATTTTCCATCAATTACACAGCCCATGAAGCATTGAATTCATGGAGATGTTTTTGTTTTTGTCACATTCTTGAGCCAATAATTTGATGATAATAATAATGATGCTAATGTATCCGGTAGGAGACACAAAGGAGACTGTTTGTGTCTCCTACCGGAGAATCAAATTATTGGCTTAGGAATGTGCTAATTCCTGTGCTACTGTGTAGCACAGTGTGTAACACAGGGCATCGAGGTGGACCGAGCTGTTTGGCCAAGACAATACCCTGAAGGGCTGCTGGCGGTCCCTCTACTCCAGAGGAGGATTGTACATGGTACAATAGCCAGATGCTATCAATGCACTAGCCTCTCATCTCCAGGCTTTTATTTTTTATGGCCCCTCTATGCCAGATATGAGACACGCTAGGGCAGCCTATCAATGCACTGAATGAGACATTATCACGTTGAATCAGACAATTGAATGGTCTACTGTATGTAGGCGACATACTGTCCTTCCCGTGTTTCATCAGACTATTCATTGGGTGTAATCAAGAGATGCTCACACATACCGACGGAGGTGTTTTGTATAAAGTATAGTTTTGGACCATGACAGAGGCACGGAGTCTCAAGTGAACTGGAGCCACGAGAGGCACCACAGAGCGAGCTAAAGCGAGCGAGTTGGTGTAATCAAGGCACAGAATCGTAACACCTGTTTACTCAGTGTTCTAGTTTAACCTGTTGGGTCAGTGGTTTCAAGGGCTGGGGGAAGCCTTAGGGTGGAGGTTTGCCTATCAAAAAAAAACTAGTGGACAATTTAGAGGGTTTTACCCTTTTTTAGGCTCAGGAAGACGTATTGTGGTCAAAAAATAACCCTTATGAAGATAAAGACAACTTTATTGTCCATAAAACTGATATAATTTGCCTTTAGCACACTAGCATCCAGTATACAAACTATAAAAATTAATAATATATAATATACACAAATACAATAATAACAACATGGGCTGTAGGGATTGGGTGGTAGGGTTATTATTTTTGAATGGTTCTTATAAAAAAAAATATCCACTGCAGATGGCACAAACAAATTCTGATTATGGGTCCATTTGGTTACATTTGTGAATTAAATTACCACTGAGGATTTAAGTGTGTACAGTCTACACATCAACATTCACTTATTAATCTGGGTATTATGTGTTCTGTTTAAACTGCTTTTCTGCATAAAGACTGTTGTGTTTAAATGTTGTGAAAATGTGGAGAAAAAATAAATAAACTACAAACTGAGAGTGTAATAGAAGTGTTGTTTATCCTTATATGATGTGTAATAGAAGAGTTCATTATTACATGAATAATAATGTATAATAAACTGCCCGCAAAAAGTTCGGAAACTTAACTCCGGTCAATCATTTCTCCCCTTTATTAATAGCAATTGGTATTGTGTTATATAAAATGTTTGATTAGTCACCTTTACAACAGGGTACTTGTAAGGATCGGGCATTCGTGGAATGAGCAACACAGCTAAACGTGTGGGTAGCGCCCCCCAAAAAAAAATCTAAATTCCTAAATATGCTTCTGTTGGTATTCGCTCTCGTTTTGAGCACACAGGGTGTGTGCCAGTCACAAGTGTGTGACTGGCACCTGAGCATGGGTTCTGCAACTTTGTTGAGTTTGTGTATGCTCCAAGCAGCAACGCTGCCCCCATGGAAAGATGCCACGTTTGTCCCTTCAGGATAAGGCCTGTGCAATAGGGCAAGTGGAAGCTGGTGTTCCGTTATGCAGAGTGACAGCATTATTTGGTGTCAGCCCTGGTACCATTTCCAAACTTAGGACCAAGTTCTGTGAGACTGGTGAAGTCAAAGGAAGACACTAACCCAAGAAGACCGGTTCCTCACCCTTGCTTCACTGAGGAACCATTGGTTTTCTTCCAAAGATTTACAGGCAAGATTTGCACAACGGTACCAAAGACACATGTCAAAGTTGCAGAACCCATGCTCAGGTGCCGCCCGGTCACGCACCTGTGACTGGCACACCCTGCCAGCAGGTGTGTGCTGGCAGGACGCTCAAAACGAGAGAGATTATCAACAGAAGAATATTGGGGGATTTTGGCACATTTGTGGTGGGCACTACCCACACGTTTAGCTGTGTTGCTCATTCCACGAATGCTCGATCCTTACAAGCTGTACATCGTTGTAAAGGTGACTAATCAATGATAAAAATGATATAAAACACAATACCAATTGGTATTATTAAAGGGGAAAATAATTGACCAAATTTAAGTTTCCGAACTTTTTGTGGGCAGTTTATGATGTAATAGAAGTGTTTATCGCTATGATGCTGGATTTGAGGGTCAATACATTGTTTTCAATCATGTAGGAAGGTTTATGTTCACATATATGCTGCTGTTCCTTTTGCCTTCATAGATACACGCACGCACGCGCGCACGCACGCACGCACGCACGCACGCACGCACGCACGCACGCACGCACGCACGCACGCACGCACACACACACACACACACACATACACTAGCCTATGTATGGAGTAATTTGTGTGTGTTTGTGTGTGTTTGTGCGTGCGTGCGTGCGTGCGTGCGTGCGTGCGTGCGTGCGTGCGTGCGTGCGTGCGTGCGTGCGTGCGTGCGTGCGCGCGCGTTTCATTCATACGTACAACATGGGTATTCAACAGGGGGTCCATGTAGAATATTTAAATATGTCTGAAAATATCCAACAACTGTTATAATGAGATGATAGGGAAGCTGATAGGGATGGCATAGAGGAGACAGGCAGTGCTCTCACCCACCATCCAAACCTGCCAGCGCTAGATAATGATCATTTATTGGGGGGGGGGGGGGGTTTCTTACCTCCTACTGTATGCCTAGAAACACCTGCACCTCTATTCTCTAAAACTATGCAGCGCTGGCTGCACATTTCAGCGACCATGCCTTGGGTCACAACATTCACATATCTTGCAAAAATAGTTTCTGAGATCAACAAACTTGACAATTCTATGCAAGACCACAATTATACACATACCATCCAGCTGTATGACACAATAGAGGGCTTTCTAAAAATAAATAAAACAGATCTGAAGTTGGAGGGACAGATGCCTAGCTTAATATGCAAAACAATTTTACACAATGTAGCATTAATAATAATAAAGATAAACTTTATTTATAAAGCATCTTTCAAAACGGTGCAAAGTGCTTTACAGAAGAAACAACAAAAAGATTAAAAAAACAAACAATGAAGAGTAGGGGGTGTTGTGTCTCACTGGGTCGCCAGTGATATATTGATGTGCTGTTCAATTGTGCGGCACTTGGTGTGTCGTGCCTACTGCTGGGAGTGTTGGGGAATTTGGCGATCGTTTACTTTGTCCGTATGATGTTGTTGTGTGTGAATAATAGTAAAGTGAAGTTCTCGGCATACAACTGTGTCATGGCCTAGTAATTCACCAACATAATAGGGGGTCCCTGCTTTGTCTATGTATCACCTGAGGGGTCCTTGGCCTGAAACATGTTGAAGACCCCTGACGTACAGCAGCCTATTCATGTTTCCTACAGTATGTGACACAACTGGTCAAAAATATGTTGTTCATCCACATACCTGTAGCAACAGAATGCACTCACTCTGTCACTGCCCTCTGACCTCTGACAATCTTCTCACCCACAGCTCCCCAGCCAATATCTCAGCCACAGATGGTTGGGGAGGATAGACTGCAGTCACTGTACACAACTCTACAGGAAATACACAAGTGATTACGATCGTCTGGAGAAAGTGTAAGTTCTCTCAAAGTTACTATATTTTGATTATTTTATATTTAGTCCTGATGAAAAGTGGGGTCCACGCACATAGGGTGGATTTATTTTCGCCACCTGGTGTTTTCTTATTCCTTGAAGTCTGTATTTTAAGATTCTGCCAGGTAACAGGCTGAAATAATGTCCCATGGGGTTCATTTTAACCCTTTATTGCACATATCCTGACCCAAACCAGAAAATGGAAAAAATAGAAAAGAGCACAACTTTTGAAGGAAACAACCTACAATTTGGACCCAAGGAATTCAATAAAGTGGTTATTATTCAGATTCAAGCACATCTTGACTCTATTACAGGACAAAAAACGCACACAAAAAAACGAAGCCGGAAATGTTCAGATCACATAATTATGTTTGTACTAGATACTTAAGGTGGATTTTTCAACTGCTTTATCTAAATCATTGAAGTGTGTATTTTAACACATTCTCTGCCAGGTATTAAGCCACGACATGCACATGGATGTAAACAAAGGCTGTCTGGGGGAGGGGGAGGTCTCGTCTATCCACCGGAACAAAAACATTTTTACCGTGATGGTCCATTTTGTTGTTATCGGCAGTTGAATATGGCTCGTTTTCACCAAAAAAAGAAAGAAATCCGAGCTAGATGTGTATTTCTACATCTCATAATCATTCATAGGTTGTGGAAGAGCAACCTATGAATTTTCAAATAGCTTAAGCACTTACAGTAGGTTTAACGTGCTCATGTAGCCACTAAGCCACTTATTTTGGGCTTGTTTTCATATACCTGGTTGCTTGTTTCTCTCGCAAAATCTGGCAACACTGGTCGCGAGACTCGCGACACAGTTGTCTTGTATGATGAAAGAATGTGGCAGAGTTTTTAAACTATTTTTCTGGGACGGTGAATTCAACTACTCCATGCATTGCATTAATTTATATATTTTTAGGCCAAATTGTGTGTGCTGTTTAGTATGTTCAAGGTTTTGTTTCTTTATTATTACATCAAAGCAAACCAAGTTTTAAGTTTCCAAAATAAATCGGTGAAACTGAGGCAGTCTCTGTCCTTTTTTTCTCTTTTTTTTAAAAAGTTAATTGGTGATGCTGTCATAAATTACTTCTTGTGTACATGAGAGTAAATAGCGTACTACCGTTGTAGTGTATGCGTTCAGGACACGTCGTGAGTAACTGTCAATGTTGTTGTTACGAGCTGTTGTTATAGTGAGCATCAAAGATGGCGACCGTCATTCTGGGCCATTCTGGGCCTGGTTCCGCCTTTTGCCCGATCCCTATTATTAAAGCATATCTTGGCTCTATTTCAATATAGCAAAAAACAGAGCCAAAACTGTTCAGATTACATCTGTATTTGTCTTTTTACTAATACTTGATTGTTTGTTAAAGATTCTGCCTGAAATAAGGTCATGTGTGTGTGTGTGTGTGTGTGTGTGTGTGTGTGTGTGTGTGTGTGTGTGTGTGTGTGTGTGTGTGTGTGTGTGTGTGTGTGTCAGTAGGCTATAAATACAATCTCCAAGAGAGAACTTTCAACTATCAGGCTCATCTCCTGTGGAACCATCTTTGAGGTTTGGTCCAGGAGGCAGACACCCTAAGTTTAAGAGCAGGATTAAAACTTTCCTTCGGTTTGGGGAACAACAGCACCATCATCATCCATAGTCTCTAATAGTGTTAAAGCCAGTGTAGTGCCACGTTTGATTACCTCAGTAACAAATGACTTGACCTGCCCGGTGAAATATGTTTACAATTTATAATTTAGGCATTTAGCAGACGCTCTTAATCCAGAGTAATTTACAGTAAGCAAGGACAACACAAGGTAATACATCAAATGCATAGAAATAGTAATCTAGGATCATAGGTAAACCAAGAACCTATAATCAGTCTAAACAGTATAATATAAAAAAATCTATAATCTGTACATTGAAACTTTACACACTAAAGGAAGCCAGGTGTACAAATGATCCTGGCATCTGTTTACATAACATGCTATCTAATTTACATTTTAGCCTATGCATAAGACTGCAAGGTTATCAAGGCTAGGGCACGTGCTACGCTTGTTCAACAACTCTTATGAATGTGTAGTGTGGTGAAGTACTCTATGTACATTTTATTTGGCACTTCTCACAGAGAAAACTCACAAAGTGCTTTACAATCAACAGAAAGACACAGCACGAAGCATTCAAATGATTACAAACAACAACCAAAAAATCTAAGACATTCCACAAATGCTTGTTTAAACATTAGTGTTTTTAAGTGGTTCTTTAAAAAATCCACAGAGGCTGCAGCTCACAAGACCTGTAGAATGGCATTCCATACTTTTTCGTTTTTGGGAGCAGTTAGGAGTTAAGTATCTTGCTCAGGGACACTTCGAACCTCAGGCTTCCCAGGCGGGCTCTAACCATTCAATTATGGCTGCCCAACCTGGTACGAGGAATGACCAATAGACTCTGCAGCTTACCTTAGGGTCCTGCTGGGCACATAATATTGTTGTAGCAGGTCAGTGAAGGGTCCTGGACATCACTATATGCTTCAAAGTGAGGCTCTACATGCAGCACTGATGGACCAAAGTACTCCACCCCAGTACTTGAGTCAAAGTATAGATACTAATTACTCAACTACAAATGAAAGTTACCCAGTCAAATTAGTTTCCAGTTAAAGTATTGGATTGGTGCAAAACGTACATTTTTTTTTATTATATCAAAGCATGCTGTATTAAAATGTAAACACATTCCAAAACTTTCACAGTAATTTAAATAAACTAATAGTGAAGATAGCAGCTCTACAAGCTTAACTGTGATGCGTTGTGAGCTTTTAGATCTTCTATTTTCACAATTGTTTAAATAGGGCTAAGTGTTGAAATGTCCCTGAGCAAGACACTGAACCTTTTAACTGCTCCCCCCTCCGTGCTCCTCTGTGGGCAGCACAAAAAGGTATGGAATGCCCTTCCACAGGTCTTGAGAGCTGCAGCCTCAGTGGAAATTTTTTAACAACCACTTAAAAACACTGCTGTTTAAACAAGCATTTGTCTTTTTAATCATTTGAATGCTTTGTGCTGTGTCTTTATTTTTGTGTTGTATGTAAAGCACTTTGAGTTATCTCTGTGAAAAGTGCCATACAAATAAAATGTACATACTTACTTCCCCACATCACACATTCATAAGAGTTGTTGAACATGTTTCACTAGACAGGTCATGTCATGTGTTAATGAGGTAATCAAACGTGGCACTGCTATGACGACATTAGAGACTATGGATGATGATAGTGCTGTTGTTCCCCAAAATATATTAATGGAAGGAAAGTTTGAATCCTGCTCTTAAACTTAGGGTGTCCTGGACTAAACCTCAAAGATAGTTCAACAGGAGAGGAGCCTGATAGTTGAAAGTTCTCTCCTGGAAATTCTAGGAGCCACAAAGTAAGCCTTTATAGCCTACTGGGAATACAGGGACACACACACACACGCACGCACGCACGTACGCACGCACGCACGCACGCACGCACGCACGCACACACACACACACACACAAACACACACACACATGAATTCCTTGAGTCCAAATTGAATGGAAAATGTATTAATTTGTATGTTGGTATACTCCCAAAGATTTGGGAGATTTAAAATAAAAATACACACTTCAAGGATTAAGAAAAAACTGGTGGTGGGAAAAATTCACCCTATACGTGTGGACCCCACTTTCCATCTAGACTAATTATATTGTTGCTGTCGGACAGAAACCAACTCTCAGTTTTTCAATTTTTTATTTTATTTTAAATCAATCAGTGCTATTAGTGGTTGTTTGAGGGCAAAGTAGAATGTGCTCCATATCAACATGTGTCCATTTTAAAGAGAGCTGATAGCTGCTGTTCCCCTCATGGTTCAGACCATGTTAAACCAATAAAAATGATCTCTGTCAACCTAGGAGGGAGAGAGAAGGAGCGAGGTGCTTGGTGGACATTAAACTTCCTTGAATCCACCAGGACACAACAGAAACCAACATGACCCTCCGTGAAGAGGGGAGTGACTCTGAGAGAATAGAGATGAACCCAGCAAGCACCAAAACATCTCCATTTAAACAGAAGGTGGGTATAGAAATAAAACTGGTTCTATATAAAGACCTTTAACCAAGTCTATTTAAAAAAAAGTGTTGTCAGTGAAAAGTTGTAAATGTGTTTTACAGACAGGAATGTGAGGGTTGGGTTTTGTACGCAAGTGAATTAATAAAGAATAATTTATAAAATCTCATCACATCCTCTGTTCACACACTATACTGTGTAAATACACAGTACATATTTGGAACAAACCAACATTAAAAACCTGCAGTTATATGAATTTCACCATAATTATGCCCAATAGAGTGTTTGTTTTCTTTCAAGCTTCACTACATTTCAATTATAAATATTGTACTTTTAACTCCACTACATTTAAATATAAATATTGTACTTTTAACTCCACTACATTTAAATATAAATATTGTAATTTTAACTCCACTACATTTCATTATAAATATTGTACTTTTAACTCCACAAATATTATGAATAAACCACTTAAGCGTTGTTTCAAATATAGTACAAATATAGCTGGTCCACAAGCTCACAACGCATCCCACCGCAACACGTTGTGAGCGTACATCTGTTATTTTCACTGTCTTAAATGTCTTTCTTTATTCATTTCATTTTGGGTGCAATTTTTTTTATTTCCAATACAGCAATGCAGTGATATTGAGAAGAAAATGTACTTTGTAATTTGTACTTTAGGATTACTTTGTCCACCACTGCCTGTATGCATTGTCCCATAACCTGTGTTCAAATATGTTTTCAGAGATGTAATCCAGCAGACTTCAAGAAAAGAGAGTGCAACGCCTTTATAGAAGATTCTTCCAGGTAAACAAACCTCCCTTATTGATACACATTAACCACTTCAACCCCAGCATCCATATTCTGGGGAAAACCTTCACAGAAAATAGCAGATCTACAAGCGCACAGCATGCCACGACACGTTGTGAGCTTGTAGATCTGCTATTTTCAGCAAAGCTATTTAATGTCGAGTGAAAACAGAAAATACACTAGTATAGACCGAATTCCTGGCCACGCCCCCAATTCCGCTCCGGTATGCGATTTATGTCCGTGACGTCCTGTACCAGCCAGTCTGATAGATGCTTGTTTTACCAAAGCAGACGTGTGTTTGTAACGGTTGTTATTAACAAAGCAAGAGAAATGGCAACATTCAAACACTCATTTGATAAAGGAACATGTTGTGACGATCCCTCACCCGTACAGTACACCCCTGGGAGGATGAAATGTGGATTTAGCCCAATAGGCTATGGAGAAAATATGTTTCTACATATTGGAATCGACGGCCGTGCGGTAACACAATGGAAACTATAGGCGCAATGTCTTACCAATTTCTCCACGGCAACACAGTTGGTTTTGTGATAAAATACAAATACAACAGTGTTATGTATTTGAAGGCAAACGTTGAACCGAGTCAGTATTAAATGGAACCGAGACGAGTGTAATGACTCCTAGCAAACCTGTTCACCTTCAACTCCAGACTCCATTGGCAATAGCATCAATGTGACTGAGGACCTCCATATTGATATATATGTGACTGCGGACCCCCATCTGAAAATATGTAGAGCCATAGACCCCCATGAGAGAAGACTGGCAACATCTGTCATTATGTCACATTATTCAAATATAGCTGAACAATAAAATAGGGTTTAATTGTATAAATTGTTCCTTATTTTGCTGGGGACCCGCTGGATCCCCCTCAAGGACCCCTGGGGGTCCCCAGACCCCACTTCGAGAAGCAGTATTGATGTATTGTCCTGTTGTGTCATTAGTGATGGACAATGTCAGTGTGGACGTCACAGAGATCATCCAACACACATCAACCCAACTGTGGACACTGAGTGGACCAGTGAGCTGCACTCCTCTGAACGGCCCACTGATGCTTTTGGATTGTTGGACTTTGAGGGAGTCTCTTCCAAACGTGTAAGTGTCTGACTGACAATGTGTTCAATGTTCTCTGTGGTTCATGATACTCTGTCTTACATAATCTATTTAACATTATTCAGTCAAGAGATTCAACATTAACGTTTGTATTGTGTATTGCATGATCCTATACATGCAAGGACATCAGTGTAAAAATTATCTAGTTTGATCATAAGTTTATTTGAAGTGCTTTAAGGTCCCTGAGGATGATGTCATTGAATCAACCAAATGCATCATTAACGCACGCACGCGTTATGTTGGATACAGCATAAAAAAGTCTTTGATTAGACAGCGGTCTGTTATTGAGCTCATCGGTCATTATCCAGAAATAACACACAGCTGAATTCAACGATTGACCAATCGGAATCAAGCATTCAACCAAGCCGTGTAATAAAATAGATTATTTGACACTTCCAATGTGATCAAGTGACATAACTTGATGCACATCAGTGACACTTTGTATCTGCCAGAGCATTTAATTAGTAAAATAGTTGGTAAATCAAGCTGTTTCCACACCGCAACAGGAGTCTTGACACCACAATTATGATTGCGCCACCTACAGGGCAGCTCTTTGTAGGGCTTTCACCAACTAGTCGACTAGTCGACTAGTCGACTAGTATAACCACTAGTCGACTTTGTTGGTACTAGTCGAATAGTTTTTTTTTTGTAATTTGTTTTAATGCCATAGTAATGGCCCATCTTACTATTATTATTATCCTCCTGGCTTTATTTTTTATCAAAAGGGGGTCAAAAGTATGCCCAATAAAAGCCTATTATTGGGCAATGGGGATCCTTGGAGACGCTGCTGTGGTGCTGTGCTGCTGTGCCAAAAGCGCTTCCCTTAAAACGCCATAAAAGTAAGGGCAGGAGGATAATAATAATAGTAATATAGTAGTAGGATGGCATTAAAACAATGCCCCCCCCCAAATAAAATAAAAAATATATATATATATTATTTTTTAATGTAAATTTCGACTAGTCGACTAGTCGACTACTACTTGGCCAAATGAGTAGACTAGTAAAAATCATTAGTTGTGAATGCCCTAGCTCTTTGTGGATTTGTCTATATCATTGGGTTGTCTGAGTTACATTGAATGTTTAAGAGACCATTTGTGTTCATTTGAGTTTGTTTATTCCTCTGTGAACGTTTTCTAAGTAAAGAGGTAAAGTTAGAGTTAAGCCTTGGTTTCCTGAGGTATGTGTTCTGCACAAGGGTCCTACATTTAAGTTTTTCAGACAGACAGACAGACAGACAGACAGACAGACAGACTGACTGACTGACTGACTGACTGACTGACTGACTGACTGACTGACTGACTGACTGACTGACTGACTGACTGACTGACAGACTGCTGTACCCACAGACACACAACTTCAATTTTAGAATAGACATTAAGGGTAGAAATTAGTGTGTAAACCCCACCCCTCTTGATATGAAAGATGAGTGTGTATTTAGGCTGATCATCATCACTGTCATCTTCTGATTTGTCTCTTTGATCACCTAGTTCCTGCGTCTGTCATCAGACACTAAACCCTCCCTTGTCTACGACCTGATGACAAGAGACAGAGACCAAGATGGTGGGTGGGGTTTGCTCCCACCCATCTTTGTGGTGTCTGTGGTGGGAGGAGAAGGCAGTGCAGAGGTCAACCCCTGGGTTCAGAAGGTCATCAGACAGGGACTGGTCAAAGCCTTGGATAAAACAGGAGACCAGACATGGATATTGACAGAAGGCTTTGATGAAGGCGTAGGGAGATGTGTAGGAGAGGCGGTGAGGGACATCAACAGGGTCCGTGCGGTGGGCATCACTCCCTGGGGCTTTGTGCACAACAGAGACCAGCTGGTCTCTCAGGTATTGACACACAAACACTGTTTACAAATAGTGTTTTCCTCCACCTAATTAATCATCTTCATAAAATTATCATTCTTGCCAACTCCACTATATTTACATTGTATCCTTAACTGTATTGTACAATACTGTACTGTATGTACGATACTGTACTGTATGTACTGATATTTGATATATATATGTTAATGCCACTCTCTAATAATAATAAATACTGAGATCACACATGCAGAAAGATGTGAATTGTGTTATCATGTGTGTTTTTGATTCCATGAATTAGGAAGTTGCTTAGTATATAGGACCCTTTTAGACTCATCTTAGACTCACCAGAAGCCACCAGATAACACACACTGTCAAATGCAATTCCTGTTTTCTTCCATCTCAGGGCAGATATGCTCGGTACTCTGTTAAGAACACAACCAGTGACTCCTGTTGCCTGGACAAGAACCACTCTGGCTTCCTGCTGGTGGATGATGGGAGTGAAGGTCACAGAGGAGGAGAGAAGAACTTCAGGGTCAAGTTAGAGGAACAAATATCTACACAACACATCAGAGGTACTGTAAGAGATGGTGGACGTAAAGGATTTTTATGTCACTGGAATTCAAATAATCATGGTATTATTTACCATTAAAAGTAGTAAAACACGCAGCAATTTAACTATTTAACTGTGGTTGATTTTTTTAAAACTTTGTTTATTTAGCATTTTTCAGACAGTTAGACAGGGGAAGAACATTGTTTCATCATATCATGGTTGATTTGATGTTGAACTGCTAAAAAAAAAAGAAGCTAGGCGGCCACGATTGATTATTTTCTAAGTGATTATTATATCAATTCCTTTTTTGATTAATCAAATAATCAATATTTGTTTTATTATAATTTATTAAATTGATTAGTTCAATTAACGGTTGCTCCACTTTTTAAAACAAGGTTAATAAAATCAGCAACCTGTATGGATGAGGAATCACCAAATTAATAGTTTGATGTGAAATATTATTTATATTTTCAGTTTCTTTGTTGGACATGCTCCTGGCTGTGAAAATGTAAATGTATGGCTGCAACAAACAATTAATCTGTGCATTATTTTCTCTATTATTCATTAAATTGGTCTATAAAATAACAGAAATTATGGTTAAATATGTGTTTCCCAGGTCCAAATGTGAGCACTTATGTCTTTGTTCACAACAGAAATATATTATTTTGACTGTCATAGCAAACTGTGACATTTAATTAAGCTGTAATCAGAGAACTTTGAGGGTGTTTTTTATAATTATTTTATTTTTTTTAATTGTGAAAAAAATATATCTCATGGTAAGTTCACACTGGCAGAGACATTGTGGTCCTATATATTCAATTAATCATCAAGACATACAAGGGGAGAGGGTTGAGTTATGATCTAATAATATTAATATTTCCTTACAGACAGCAGCAGCATTAATATTCCTCTCCTCAACATGCTCATAAAAGGAGAGCCATCCATGCTGATGGTACTGTACAATCAATACTTAATACTATATTCATTCATTCAATATAATTTGCATTACAATGATTGTATACAATATAACTTCACTTGAGCCAGGAGCATTATAGCATTGAGGAGTTTGTAGCACTCATGTATGATAGAAGTAGTAAGAAAGGAATGTTCTGGCCACTGCAAATGCTTTAAGTTTGGACATGCTGCACACCCCTCTGTGGTTGTAGTTGCTAGCACACTGTAATAATTCAGCATAAAGTTGGCAGTGTCTAAGCAATAATACATTTTAGTAAGATTATGCACTTAACAAGTTTGTAGACACTAAAAAGACACAAAGGAGGCCTGCCACTTGCCCAGCCGCCATTGTAAATAAGAATGTGTTCTTAATGACTTGATGAATTAAAACATTTATCATGATAATAGTAAAGAATCACTTTATATTCTCTTATATCAAAATGAGGGGGAAATGAAAGATTTACACCCCAGCTAAGTGATATAGTCCAAAATGTAGGCCCAGTTGCAGCCATTTTGAAAACTGGTTGGTCATCTTGAAACATGAAACAATTTGGAATATTGCGTGGCCAGAGGGTATCAATTAGGGCCATATATAAAGGTCATCTGTGCCAAAGTTCATGCTTGTATCACCAACTGAACTATCATATCAATTTCCCGCCTGACTAAAATTGTATGTAAAGAAATTAGAGCCAGGCTGTGAAAGTAGAATGTTATAAAATAATGTATTTAAGAGTAAACTCTCTGTCTGTCTGTCTGTCTGTCTGTCTGTCTGTCTGTCTGTCTGTCTGTCTGTCTGTCTGTCTGTCTGTCTGTCTGTCTGTCTGTCTCTCTCTCTCTCTCTCTCTCTCTCTCTCTCTCTCTCTCTCTCTCTCTCTCTCTCTCTCTCTCTCTCTCTCTCTCTCTCTCTCTCTCTCTCTCTCTCTCTCTCTCTCTCTCTCTCTCTCTCTCATATACCTTCTCTCTCTCTCTCTCATATACCTTCATCAGAGGGTGGGTGTGTCTTTGAAGAACTCCACACCCTGGTTAGTGCTGGCAGGTTCAGGAGGTGTGGCTGACCTCTTGAGTGACATCTTGGAGAACCAATCACCTGCCTCTGCTGATGATGACGTCGATAGAGTGACAAAACTGATCAGGAGACACTTCCCTTCTGAAGCCCAGACAGATCAACTTGTTAAACAGGTAAGAGCAATGATTGGTTCACATAGTACAGTGGGAAGAAGGGGTTTTGCACATAGACATAAAGGTAGACGCCTCCTCCGGCTCTGAGGCATCTGTATCTCGGGCGTGCACCAGCTTCCGCCCTCAGTCGCGTGCGTCACAGAAGGGGACGTTCGGTAGGGCAATCAGAGGCCTACCAAACTCGCCCTTCTGTTACGCACGCGACTGAGGGCGGAAGCAATACAAGGGTATTGCGATACAGGTTGCTCCAATGAACTGCAGAGGTCAATGAGGTATCTAGGTTTCTATATCTATGGTTTTGCACCCCCTGGAAATATACTTCTAATCAGTGTTTTTTGGATTGGAAAAAAAATGTGCTGAAAACTATGAGCTATGTTAAAAAGTTATAATAGAAATATCCCATCTACCATTTTTATGCAAATTAGTTCCGCCATAATCAAAAATAAAATGTCACTATATATCAGCCAATATTGCACTTAACTGAACAAATAAGATATCCAGACCTATGTTTTGAGGGTCAAGGATCACAATGAAACTATTCTTAAAGTGATCACATGTACCTGTGGCATGCTGGTATGCAAATCAGCGCTGCCATTACAATATAATTACATTTGTAACAATTATTATTATGCCAACGTTTTTAGTATTTAAAAACAAATATCATACCAATAACCTTTTTCACCAATGTGTTCATAAAGATAACTACTAACACCTGTCAATTAGTTCCATTCCAACTCCTCTGAGAAACTTGGTGGGAGCCAATCAAGAAAATCAAGCCATTATTGGGGTTCCTAGAAGGTCAAATGGAAATGGCTATAATGTAACACTAACTTCTTAAAAATGTCCTCATGTGCATACATTATGCAAAAAATACTTTTTTTTTCAACTTAGAGAGATGATTTTACACTCTCAGTTTAATTTGCATGCATTATGTATAAATTTAAATCATCATTAAAAGCAGACGGTGAAAATGTATTTCATTGTAGCAATAATCTGCATCTGCATAGTACAGTATGCATGAGAAGACAAGAAACGAAGAGCAATTATCAACATCCAAACAAAATAATAACTATTTGAATGTATCGCCATCTTCCTCATCATCATCGATGCCCACAAGACGTCCCTGGCTGATATTTCCGCACAAGAACAAAGCGGGGCTCGCAACTCACTTTTTTAATGCTGCAAAAGTTATTTATAACAAACAGCGGTCTTTTGCAAGTATAAACAAGAAAACAGGAAATTACCTTATTACATTTATACAAAAATGAATAAATTGGTTATCAGCCCCACCTGGTGATCAGGGGCAGTACCAAGACTTACATGATTTATTTATAAACATTTCATAAATGACAACAATTCATCTTATAAAATTTTTCGAACATTTTTTTTTTTTTTTTTAAGAATAATAGTAATAAAATATACAATGCCTACTAGATTGCGCAAACCTATTAATGCACAGGTTTGTGTAACCAAGGATGAGCATGAAAATAAGACATAGAATGATTTTTAAAAGGCTGTTTATTATTTTTCCTTCATAAACATCCTTCATGAACATAAATTATTCAAGCTTTTAAAATACACACTAGACTAAAACCCAACCATCATATAAATAACCAACACATACAATACCATACATTAGGCTGGCGTAACAGAGGAGGAGAAGGAGCACAGCAGCATGGAATAAGGGCATACTTTTTTACCATACTTACTAATTCACCAGGCGGCCAATATGCTGATACATTTAGAAAAGCCATGCCTTCCAGCTCTTGTCCTCCTCAGGTACGCCAACCTTACAGCAAGCTAGGGGATCCCCTGAAAGCCCAGCCATTTTAAACCATGTCTGCCAATAAACCGCACCCTTGATTAGATCATATTGTGACCTTTGACCTTGACCCTCAGGTTCAGAGCATTTGCCAGAACAGGAAGCTGATAACATTCTACCATGAAGGGCAGGAGAGACCAGAAGACTTTGATACAGTCATGATCAAAGCCCTGATGCCAGGTACAATATAGAACAATAATTCATATTATATTAAATAGTCTTTACTTCTGGGAGGTGAAAGACACTGTGGGCTGCAGCACATTATGATGTTCATTTAACATGCTGTGTGTGTGTGTGTGTGTGTGTGTGTGTGTGTGTGTGTGTGTGTGTGTGTGTGTGTGTGTGTGTGTGTGTGTGTGTGTGTGTGCGCGCGCGCTTGTTTGTTTGTTTGTTTGTTTGTTTCAGCCAGTTGTGCATCAGATAATACCTTCCCTTACAGTAAGGAGCTGATTCTAGCAGTGGGATGTAACAGAGTGGACTTTGCCAGCAGTGAGATCTTCAATGATGTCATCAACGTCAACTGGACGGTGAGAAACAACATCACAACTTACATATAATCACTGCATGTAAATACTGTCACCTAGTGGTACAGAAATACTGTAGATTAACACTAGATAATTACACAGAATGTCATTATTGTCTACATTATGTTTCCTTTTCATTTTCTGGTCTACACCTCAAAATAACCGGTGTCTGTTTTACCTCCACTGTGTCCAACAGGATGAAGCTCTGACTGACTGCATGACATACGCACTGATCTACGACAAGCTCCAGTTTGTACCTCTGTTCATTAAGAAGAATATCCTGACTTATGGCCTCCTCGAGAAAATCTACAGCAGAGTGGCTAAAGACACACTGGCCTACAAGCTGCTACTGGAACGCTTGAATGAGCGACTGGGAACCTCAGACCTTGACTCTCTGAAAGAGATCAGCCTGTTTGAGGTGGGTTTAGTGAAATCTATATTATGACCTTTGATTGATTAGTGGTTCTGAAGAGATGACCTTCACTCACTACTTAATGCTGTAATGTTGTGGGGGGGGGGGGGGGGCAGTTAAACTCACAGCACAATCTACTTGGAATGTAAATCAAATGTGTAATTCTTCGGTCAATAATATGATCTTGAAATCATATTATCTGTTGAGAATATGGGCAGAAACTTAGTATGGCCAAAACTGTTACTTTTCATGAAATTGGTAAAATAACCTGTGTTCCAATTGGCTACAATGTAGTTATGAATTAGTCAAAAGCTCTTTTCATCTTTTCATTGGTTCAATATTTATGAAATCCACAGACACAGCCTGCAGGAGCTTGTAGATTGGCAAAGCCGCTTGATTTGAGAGGACATTTGGGCTTGATGATGATGGAGTTTTGTCTTATGCTCTCTCTCTCCAGGTGTCAGGTGTCTTGAAGAAGTTAATGGTTGATGTGAAGCCTTTCTACTTCACTGTTCTGGGTCTAGAAGACTTCACCTCTGACAAGAAGGCTCTGGAGGTATTCTTCTGAATATATACTACTGTTATGTTCTTTCATCTAATCTTTAAATAGTCAGCCTCTACTGTGCTGTAATATTTCAAGGATCTGTTACACAATATCAAACTCTGTACAAATGTATGTGAATACAACCATAATACAGCCCTAATTTAAAACAATCCCAGATTGGGCCTGGCATCTGGCATTGGTTTTAAAATACAAAAGGATTTTAATGGTTTAAATCATATCTCCAATTTCCTCTTCATATAGTCCTGTTCTTCTCTCCTTCTCAGTGTGCCAAAAAGCTGCTGGATGGAGAATGTTCATACAGGAACGAGCCCTGTGAATCCCCCTGGACTCATTTATTTATCTGGGCTGTCCTAACAAGCCACAGTGACATGGCTGTTTTCTTCTGGGACAAGGTAAAACACCTGATGCTCACAGAAGGCTTTATTTATATGTACATGTATATGGTGTGTAGTGTGTCTGTAACCAGCCCTCTGTCACTGTGTATCTCTGTCCCTTTGTCCCTCTGTCCCTCTGTCCATCTGTCCATCTTTCCATCTGTCCATCTGTCCCCCTGTCCCTCTCTCTCTCTCTGTCTATATGTCTGTGTCTGTATCTGTCCCTCTGTCTCTCTTTCCATCTGTCTCTCTATCCGTCTCCCAGGCAAAGGAGTCAGTGCTGAATGCTCTGAGTGCTTGTAAGATGCTTAGAGAGATGTCAAAGATGGAATATGGGACAAAGACCAAACTTTCCATGAAAGAGCTGGCACAGAAGTTTGAGAACCTGGCACATGGTGAGACCTTTAATAAATCACCAGACTGAAGTTTTTAAGTTGTGGTTCCTGAACTGACTGAACATACATACATACATACATACATACATACATACATACATACATACATACATACATACATACATACATACATACATACATACATACATACATACATACATACATACATACATACATACATACATACATACATACATACATACATACATACATAGCAGTAGAACGAATAACCCCTTGTTTGAGCCAAATCTGGATTGAACGTGATTTGTGGAGCTCCCTCTGGTGTTGTGATTATGGACGTCTTTGACGTTTTTGAAGTATAGTTTGACAGTGGGTGTCTTTGTGGGGTAGTGTATCTTGTAGACCAGGCCCATTGCAAGTTGCTGAACACTGTCCTCTAAGCTGAGCCATCCCACCCTAGCAAAGTCAGCAGGGGTTAAATGAGTTGTAGGTGTGAGGCCAAGCAGTAGCCTGACAAGTTTGTTTTGGGATGTCTGGAGCCTTGTTTTAAGGCCTTTGTGGTGCTATGGTACCATGAGGTGCATGCATAGTCATAGTGACATTGGATGAGTGCTCCTGCTAGAGTCCTCAATGTATTCCTACTGACCAGTGAGGAAATCCTGTACAAAAATGATATATACATGCACGCACGCACGCACGCACGCACGCACGCACGCACACACACACACACACACACATACACACATACATACATACATACATACATATACACACGCGCACACGCGCACGCACGCACGCACGCACGCACGCACGCACGCACGCACGCACGCACGCACACACACACATACACACATTTGTTTATTACATAATGATTTCATTGTGTGTGGTATTTTTCACCTCAGATGTGTTGGGTTCATGTTGCCAGAGCGATGAGAGGAAGTCCTTCGCGTTGCTCAACACAGCGTCTCCAGTCTGGGGAACAAACTGCTTCCAGATGGCCATAGCTGTTGAATCACTCCTCTTCTTCAACCATGATGCATTACAGGTAGGTCCAGCTCTAACTGGCTGGTTCAGCTGGTCACAGTCTGAGTTATGTTACCGTTTTAACATTTACAGCACAGAGTGGTCCACCAGGCGGGGGAGCGTATCTATGTTCCCCAGGTTCTATGTTCCCCAATTACCCCCTTATAAACGGTTCTATGTTCCCCGCTTAGCCAAAAAATGTTCTATGTTCCCCGGGTTCTGTTTCCCCACTCAATAAAAAAAAAAGTTTTATGTTCCCCGTTCACCTAAAAAAAAAGTTCTATGCCCCACGTTAACAAAAAAAGGTTCTATGTTCCCTGTTCAACAAAAAAAAAGGTTATATGTTCCCCGTTTACC
Organism: Gymnoscopelus braueri; assembly: GCF_963280865.1. Taxonomy (NCBI): domain Eukaryota; kingdom Metazoa; phylum Chordata; class Actinopteri; order Myctophiformes; family Myctophidae; genus Gymnoscopelus; species Gymnoscopelus braueri. Next base: position 48,798,198 of record NC_137611.1, read on the forward strand.
CCCCAAAAAGGTTATATGTTCCCTGTTTACATCTCTTAACACACACAACGGAACATAATGAGGAAAATTCCTATCAGAAACTTACCCTAAGGGGCCCCGCCCCCTTTCCCCCGGCAGCCATCTTAGTGGTGTAGATCACCTCCAGGCAGAGAGCCTGCAGCATAAGCCTGCAATGACAGACTCCCTTTTTCTACTGACTGACTGCCAGCCGCTCCCTCTCGACTCCTCCTGACTCCTCCTGACTCCTCCTGACTCTTCCTAGCAGCTACTGACTCCTCCAGACTCCTACTGACTCCTCCGGACTCCTGCTGACTCCTCCTAACTCCTACTGACTTCTCCTGACTCCTCCTAACTCCTACTGACTCCTACTCTGAGTCAGGAGGAGTCGAGACTGCCCCTTAGCCTGATTAGCCTTTCCAGAAGTTTTTAAATCATTTTAAATCATTCACTCAGACGCCTACTCATGTAGGCGTCACGTCATTGACCCTGTGTGTCTGATTGGTCAAGGGACCGACCGGAACAGTTGATATCAACATACATTTAGATGCATTTGTATCACAAAACTATATCATAATCACATTAGCACATGTGTTATCATGGTGGATTTTCTGAACAAAGTTCCTGGGGAAAAATGCACTTAACGGCTGGATTGAAAACCTTCTGGAAAGGATATAGGCCCAGGGCCCACCATAGATCGCCCAATAGTGATTTCTCTCCATTATGTTTGTGTCTAGAGATGTTATTACAAAATATAAATGCTACGACTGTGTTTCCTGCATTTTTGGGTGAGAGGGGTACAGTACATAGAACCTTTTCATGGTTGAACGAGGAACATAAAGCCCGGGGGACATAGAACTGATGCCAGACGAACCAGCTATTCAAAATGAGTCACACTTAGTTTTTTCCCACCACCACCCCAGCACCACCACTCGCCTCTGCTTTCCCGAAGGGTTCTCTTTCCCCTGGGGGGGTTTGTTATAGATGCACGTATATCTCCCTGCTCTTAAATGGTTGTCTGCTACTGTGCTGAGCACGGAGTAATGTATAGCAGAGCCTGAACGCCAAGATCAAATATAATATTCACACTTGTACTTACATTCTATGAATATAATGTTTTCAAGGAATTAATGGTCTCAACCTATTCGTGGGTTATCTGACTGATAACAAAAGAGTATTTTCCACTTTACTGAGAAGACTGTCCAAATGAGTTCTTGGACATGTGACTGTTTTTATCCTAATGTAGTTTTTAACCCGGAAAACGAATGATGCCCTTTAGTTCTGAGAAATGGGTTTGGAATATACTGTAGCTTATGAAAATCAAATGACATACAGTAGTTAAATTACACTCTGTGTGTTACATTAACACAGACATGACTAAAACAACTGACCGTTCTGCTTCACAGTCCATGCTGTCTCAGGTTTGGTGGGGTTACCTGGAGGGAGACACAAAGGTGTGGGGATTCCTTCTAAGCCTGGCTCCAGTCTCTGTCTTTGCGAGCAACATAGTGATGTACATCCTCTTCCTCTTCCTGTTTGCCTACATGCTGCTGGTGGACTTTAAGCCACCGCCCCCTAGTGGGCCGTCCATCAGTGAATGTGTGCTGTACTTGTGGGTGTTCACCTTCTTATGTGAGGAGATCCGACAGGTGAGTGGAGGGAGATTCTCTCTCTCTTTTTGCATTTCCTGTGTTAAAGGGATATTTCACTTTTAAAAAAAAATGTGGTCATTTTATCGTCTACTCAGGCTTTTGTGAGCCCCCCCGGACAGTTTTTAAGTTGCTTTATTAAGTATTTAGATATTTGATATTATATTCATTTTATCAGACACGCCCTCTTCCTATACAAACCCATTGTAACTTCAAACTCCATTTTAACCATGTTAGATTCTTCGGAAACACCCGTCCTTGGTTCTGGTGACTCATATTGTCCTTCTAATACGCAAGGAGACCAAAGTTCAATTACCTTTTTCATTTTTGGGGGGGAAAATGAAAAACATTAAATACAATAAAAAAAAATAAAAAATGAAGTAAGTAAGTAATAAAAATACACGTATTAGGAGGGCAGGATGACTCACCAGAACCAAGGACGGGTGTTTTTGATGAATCTAACATGTTAAAAATGGAGTTGTATTGGAAGATGAAATGAATATCAAATATCTAAATACTGAATCAAGCAAATTAAAAACTGTCTGGGGGGCTCACAAAAGCCTGAGTAGATGATAAAATGACCCAAAATTGATTTGAAAGTGAAATATCCCTTTAACACACTCTCCCAGTCATCCAATAAACTATCTATATAAGTACAACAGTGGAATGAAGTTTGATTCATGTGTCATTAATATAACAAATTGACAAAAAGAATGAAGGAATAAGACTTGCCTTCATTTATCAAATATTCACCATTATAATCAGATTATAAGTTATTTTTCTATTGGCAAGTTTGTATGTTTGCATATATATGGCTATGAATAATGCAGTATAAAGACTGTTTAAAACTGCTTTTTAGGTATTTAATTTAGTTTATTATGACTATTTTGAATCTTCGTATTTTTGTCCACATTGTTGAGGAGGCTCTAAGTAGAAAAATGTCACTGCCTGCAATGTCGCCACAGCTGTAATGTACTGTAAGTACAGCTGATTGTCTATCAACTGTAATCTATTGACTTGATTCAGTTTGACTGATGTGTTTAATTACTTTCAGGCATTCTCTGTGAGCTACCGGTACAATTTCTGCCAGAAGATGAGGCTTTACTGGAAGGATGTCTGGAACAGGTGTGACGCAATTGCCATCATTCTGTTCATTATTGGTCTCATCAGCAGGTTGGTACAAAGAACATTTTCTTTACTATTACTTGAAGTAAATAGAGAACTATGATAAATACAGAAACCGTGATAATAATCATACAATCATAAAAATAGGAGTTTGATTTAAATGAAATGAAATGTTTTCTTCTGCTCGTGTGCTTCAGGATGTTTGAGTGGTCCTATGAGTTTGGACGATGTGTCCTGTGTATCGACTACATGGTCTTCACACTCTGTCTCATTCACATCTCTGCCATTCACAAAGAGATGGGACCAAAAATCATCATTGTTGGCAGGATGGTAAGATATAAGACAAACTTGCTGTTTTATTACATGGCTTGGTTGAATGCTTGATTCTGTTTGGTCAATCATTGAATTCAGCGGTGTGTTATTTTTGAATAATGACCTCTGAACTCAATAACTTTGACTGCCAGAGTAATAGTGTAATAGTGTGCCACTGCTGCCAGCGAAAACGAGCGATTTTACTGTACCTTTGAACAATCATGGAATATTCTCCGTGACCACTGTCCTCACGGAGATCGGCTCATTACACGCACAGGAAAAAAAAACACTGAGAACACAAAACTCGTCAGTGGCAGGCAAAGAGTTAAGTAGCCATGTAATAAGCGGGATAATCATTTTTGAGAAATAAATAAATATTATAATGAACACAAAATGTCTTCTTTCTCACTGTGCAGATGAAAGATGTCGGCTTTTTCCTCTTCTTCCTGGGGCTGTGGATTATGGCATATGGAGTAGCCAATCAGGCGCTGCTCTATTCCTACGATCCCAACCCAAGTCGTATCTTCCGTGGCGTGATCTACAGACCTTACCTCTACATCTTTGGAGATTTTAATCTTCAGGAAATAGAAGGTGTGTGTGTGTGTGTGTGTGTGTGTGTGTGTGTGTGTGTGTGTGTGTGTGTGTGTGTGTGTGTGTGTGCGTGCGTGCGTGCGTGCGTGCGTGCGTGCGTGCGTGCGTGCGTGCAAACCACATACCACTTTTGGAGCTAGAGAGAACATGATAAACACTTAAATTCCTACTCCTCGTAGGATATTTCAACAATATGCATGAAAATTAGGGCTGCACATTTCTTGCTTTTTTTTCTCTCTAAAAATTAAGCTAAGGACCAACATGAGACATGGGTCTAAGGTTCAATACCATTCTGACTAGATTATTCTCAGCTGTTTGGAGTTCAGTTTGAATCTGTTTCAGGGTGCTACTGTACCATGTAATAGAGGCATAGTCAAACTGAAGCTGTATTAAAACTGACAATAACAATTGCAGGATTTCTTTATCCAAAGATTTCGTAGACCACCTTGTTATAACTCTTTGTCAAAATCACAACCAAAGTATTTAACATGTTTTTCAATCAAAGTGACTCATACTATAATACTGACCTCTATGGTGGTATAAGAGCACCTCTAATGACAATAGAATATGAAGTTGATTGCCCACATGCTGTCGTGTTGCGCTGCTTCGTCCCCGTTATTATCGCTTGCAGCTATATTTATATTTGTTTTAGTTTATAGTTTATATTTTACTACAACCTGCCCAACGCGTATTATTATTATTATTATTATTATTATTATTATTATTATTATTATTATTATTATTATTATTATTATTATTATTATTATTATTATTATTATTATATTACATGTATTACTATTACTATTACTATTAGGCTACTCTTAATCATGTTCTTCTTCTTCATGTATTTGTTTGTTTGTATCAAAGTGGGACAAGAGTGGAACATGAGCTGCACTAAAAACGTGACACTGATAGATGACGGTGCTGAGCCATGCAGGAGCGAGTACAACAACTGGCTGGTGATCATTCTGCTGGTGGTTTTCCTGCTGGTCACCAACATACTGCTCATCAACCTGCTCATTGCCATCCTCAGGTAGAGAACCAGCCTTCTGTCTGTCACTCCATTAATGTTACTCTGTCTTTCTTCTTGGTTTCCTGAACTGCTCTCATCTCCTCTCATCAGTCATCACCTCTGATCTTACCTTCTACATGTTATCACCTTTCCAACACTTCTTATTTAACATGCAGGTGCATAAACATAGCCAATAATAACAGTTAAGGCATTATATTTGGGACTGAAAACTATTTGACTGTAAATCGACAGGATATAGAAAATAATTACAGCTTCCTCTTGCATAAGGCAGGGATTAATTATCTAGGCTACATTCGCGCAGGTTGTGTCCGTGGCTGCATGTGTCATGATTTCTCTGCATGTTGCATCATTAGTTTCATGCCAACACATGTTCTTATGAATAATGAGCAATAGTCTAAAAGTCAGGCCGTCTAGGCAAATCTTTCATAAGGTTGATTGATTCATCTGGCCAGCAATGAATGAAAGTTTAAGCTAGTCACCATACTGTATATGTTCGTTTGGTGACATCATTATAATATGTTGTGAGTGCGTCCATGCATCTGCTAGATGCAACTTTGGGAAAGTTGAATAAGCTTTAGTGGTGATCTTCTACAGATGTTCTGCTTTATTAATGACTTATTATTGTTTTTTCTGTAAAGCACTTCTGCTTTATTTTATTTTGTATTTTTTTTGTTTGCTCTGTAAAGCACTTTGAGCTGCATTCATGCCATGAAAGTTGCTATATAAATCAAGAGAGAGAGAGAGAGAGAGAAGCAGCCACAGAGAGGCGCATAGGATTTGACATGTGTCTGATTTGCAGACAGTGATAATAATGAATTATGGTGTTTTTTTTTAATCAGTCAGGATGTCTGGAGAGAATGTCATTTTTCAGTCTTTCTTGCCAGGAGCCAACACTGGTTTTGTAGTGGTTTGATTTGATAGTTTGTTGTTTTGTGCCTTCAACCCTCCATGCAGCAACACCTTCGACAAGGTGGAGGTGAAGAGCGACATCTACTGGAGGTTCCAGCACTACAACCTCGTGATGGAGTACCAGTCCCGTCCTGTTTTGGCACCTCCGTTCATCATCCTCTCACACCTTCATTCCCTCTTATTTTCCCCTGATAACGACCCTTGTTGGGACGACAACGTCTGTGGTCAGTTTTTGATTTGTATTAAATCTAATGAACATAAAAAATACTTATTTAATCTTTTATCTTTTGGTAAAGGTTATAGTGTGATTTGACCACTGGGTGGTCAAGTCTTATCAATGATAAGAATCATTGATAACTATTTATTGTCTGTGCATGCATGAATCTACTAATGCATGAATCTACTATTGCATATGAATGCATGAATGAGCAGGTTACAATGATGGGAGTCGTTCCTGAGGCATTCATCTTAACAAACTGATCTCATCTGTACTTAATAATGTGTAACTGTGTTTTTAGCATCTACCAATCATTACATTGATTATGATGGTAATCAATGTAATTATTTGATTTGTTGGCATCGTATAGGCCACACCTTTCAGCCCAACGTCAGCTCACAGCTGCTGAGATACTGTAGCTATACATAATGTTCATGGTGCATGACAATAATTTAACCCTTTCCCCCAATGGTTAGGAATCATGGGGGACATCAAAAAAAGTTACCCGCCGGAAGACGTTAAGAAATGGGAGACCGATCAAAAGAAAATCATCTTGACAGCCCAGAGTGAGACAGAGAGAAGCAGTGACTCTGAGAGGATTAAGCAGATTTCTGACAAGTAAGATGATGATGATGACTCCATGTCAATCACTAAATGGCTGGCTATTGTATTGTATTGTATTGTATTGTACTAGAGGTCTGGGGGCGCCCTATGGGCGCCCTGCCCCCTAGCCGTGCACGGGGCTCTAGTGAGGGCTTGCTTATTTTGGGGTTACAAAATCGTGGCATAAAAAATAAAAAAAAGAAGAAAAAAAAAGAAGGGGGCACGGTGGCGCAGTCGGTAGTGCTGTTGCCTCACAGCTAGAAGGTCCTGGGTTCGATTCCCGCCGGTGAAGCTGTGGGCACTGGGGGCGTGTATTCTCCTCCGCGTCATCAGCGCCCATACCCTAGGTGGGGTCGGCGAAAGGGCCTACTCTGCGTGGAGTTTGCATGTCTCCCCGTGTCTCTCAGGGTAGTTAATACCCTCACAAAAACATGCAGTAATCCTGGTCGCTATACCACCTCCCCCATGACAGCCGGGGTGCCTGATGGAGGGGAAGGGAGCTGGTTGGAATAACGTGTTCCTTCCACGCGCTACGTCCAACCGGGGAAGCTCCCCCCTGTCAGGTGACAAGAAGCTCAGTTGGCTCTCATGCATTGAAGGAGGCATGAGCTCGGCTCTGGGCTCCCTAGGCTGGTGGGGGAAGTGTAGCGCCCAGGATCACTTTTAGATCATTGTAAACAACCATGGATCTAACTGTTACCACTGTTGTTCTTCTACAGTTGAGTGCAACAAACAATTCTGCCTCAATACTCAATCATGTATTTAACAAAAGCGATCATGGCACACCAACAATAAAAAAAATGGCATATAAATACAAAATACATTCATGAAAAATAGAATCTTTAGCCTATCAAATCTGTAGCCTACTGCACTAACAATAACAACCACAGTTGAATTTACCTATCATATACCTATCAACATTTTATTATCACACTGTTGTGTGTTGTGTGTTGCGTGTGTGTGGTGGGTGTTTCTTAGTGCTTTAGATTGTCATAAAAGCTGTGAAAGTCTTTTGGCATGATCTCCTTGAGCTCTTGGAGATGTTTGAAACAAACTCCTGCACACACTCATTCTCTGTCCATTAACATTTAAAAAGAAAACACGAGCAGATGACCTTTGTGAAGACACCCTTCTCCTCTTTACTGGGGTGACATCTATCAAACCTTGCACATACATTCTCTTCTCTTCCCAGTTTATGTTCTCCCAAAAGCATTGAAAAATCTTCTCCCTGTCTGCCTCATACAGAGCAGAGCTTCTCGAGAGCCTGAGAGGAGGGGGGAGTTGTTTGTTTTTGACGGACAGTTTGAGGGTCCAATGGAGTTAGGAGTTTTCGTCAGAGGCGCTTTTTAATACTTTTCATATGTTATTATTTAAAAAAAAATTACACATATGTAGAGGGGGTTCAATAGCGTTGATTCATGAAAAAAAAAATAAAACTGAAAAAGGATTTAGCTGGTCCCGGCTGGACACTGACGATATGTAATAATATCTATTATAATATAATATATAACATCATTAATACAATATTTATTATAAGCAAGCGGCAGCGCAATGCGCACACGACCATATCATTTAGCTTCAACTAATGATCAATATAATGAATAGCTAGAATGATTCGAAAAAATGTAAGCCTGTCATTTTTCTTCGAGTAGCCTACTGTATGATACTCACCGCACAAGCCTTGCACATCCACGAAGTAGGCTAATCCAACGTTTCATAATCATAATCATTATAATTTTCAATTGATAAAATGGTCAATCTATCCTCCGTACATATCCATTGTCCCAAGAAATAGTTGGAGAATGAGCACTCAGGTTTGCAATGTTAAAACAAAACTCAAGTGAAACCTATAGAATAGGGCATAGGCCTACCACCGGTTGCTTCAGTGATTTTACAGTCATTTTCGCCTTAAAGAAAGTAAGTGCTGATGATATTTATAAGTTAAAGATACAGCATAATCCGCTTAGTTTTGTTTCAGTGAAAATCTGACTGCTGACAGCTGGTGTTTGAATGAGATGAGCCACACACGTGCACGTGCACACCGTCCCACACTTTGTGTTTGCATTTTAAGAACACATGCAGCAGTAGCAATATTTATACCATATTATATATGTGCTGTATTCAGACAAAATAAATGTACCGCGAGCAGCACTCTGTAGTGCATTTTAGAAAGGGTCCCCGCTACCCCTCCTATCAGCCAACCAGAGAGCTCTACCTCCTCTCCGCCAGCCCGGCGGTCGAATGCCGACCGAGCAAGTTTGGTCCATTCGACAACAGATTTTCGGCCACAGGCTCTCTCCAACGCTTACCGCCGCCAACGTCGATGCGGTGGAGAGTTACCTTAACTCATTGAGTGCCAGAAATAAAACATTGTTTGCTAAGCCACTGCCAGCGATTTCTGAATGTTTTCACACTTGTCACTGTTGTCTCATGACAACAGTGACCTACATACTGTAGCATTCAAGATGTACGCGGTTCCGAGCGGGCTTTAACCCTGGCAGTTTTCATCTTAACTGTCTACCACAGACAGGAACCAGTCTAGTGGCTATGGTTGTAAAGAAGTTGTTAAAGCGATTAGCCACATCCAACTTATTTGTAATGAGCATGCCGTCTGAATTAATGTTGATGTTTGTAGATCTTACTGTAGCAGTTCATTTATGTTTTTGTCAATTTTGTCTTTGAGGAAGTTTCAATCCGGATTTGTATCTGATTGCGGAGCATAATGCTCTGTTCACGTAGCTGAACAGTACGTTTTTTTACGGTACTCAGAGTAGCTGTTGTCTCTGACCTACGTAGCATTCAAGATATACACGGTTCCGAGCGGGCTTTAACCCTGGCAGTTTTCATCTTAACTGTCTACCACAGACATGAAGTCAGTCTTAAAGTGGAACCATGGCCGAGGAGCCATGGACCAGTGGGACCATGGCTCCTCGACCATGGCTCCAATTGGTTACATTGGACCAGTCCAGCCTGAGTGATTTAAGGCCTCACTTGAGTATATTTTTCAGTTATCTGAATCTGACTGTTTTGTGACTGTCAGCCTTGGATTTCTGAATTTTTCGGGTACATAAAACGATGTAGTGGTCACTTAACCCGCACTCAAAAGCTTGTAGATCTGCTATTTTCAAACAATTTAGTACTTTTACTTTTGGTACTTTAAGTACATTTTGTTACCGGTACTTTTGTACTCTTACTCAAGTAAATTTGGAATTCCAGACTTGTACTTGTAACGGAGTACTTCTATATTGCAGTATTGATACTTTTACTTAAGTAAAACATTTGAGTACTTTTTCCACCACTGCTTGGGAGTGACTTATGCTCGAGTACCCCGGATGCGATGTACACAGGATGTTGATATGATACCGGATGTTATGATGTTGACATGCTGAAGTGATCGTCAAGTAAAAAGCATTTGCAACACAACAACCGTGTGGTTATTCTAGACTAGAGACAAGATCTTTCTGGTTGAGCTTTGGGAAATATTATGTCAACCCACATAGTTTCAATTGAGATATATACAAACACAATTAATACACCCCTGATGTAGCCTCTAAACTACGCCTCTCACAAAAGGGTAACGGTGAACGAACCGTGCCATGTCATTATTCCGACATTCCATTATTCCGACTGGCCCCATTATAACTAACCCCCACCCTAACCTCACACTAACCTAATAGTCAGAATAATGGGATGTCGGAATTATGAGCGGACCCCGAACGAACAGAGTAGGAGACCAGTAGGAGACCACTGTATAATACATTGTACTGAACTGTAGCAGCTCAACCTCATTTTAATCACTTTAATCATGATTAGATTATTGATGTTTTTATTGTTTTAGTTGTGAAACTGACAAATATTTGACAATTATTTTACGTATTTGATTATATGTTTTTTTATATCGTACTAATGCCCTCTACAACACCCCCCCCCCTCCTTGTATGTGTGTGTGTGCGTCTGTGTGTGTGTGTGTGCTTTGGCAGAGTGGACAGTGTGTTCAAAGAGCTGACTGAACAGCTGACTGACGTTGATCAGAGACAGAGAGCTTTGGAGACCAAGGTATAACCCAGATGTTTATTTAATTCTCTCCTCAGAGTCTGTTTCTACGGCTAACCATTGATCTGTGATGACTTATCGTGTTCTTATGGTTCAGTCCTCAGGAATAATTGAGTACAAATGTTGGCCTCCATTCTGTCAAAGAAGAGTTTTATCATTTCAATGTTGACATTCATGCCTATATGCTGTTTTTACTGTTTGTGTCCACTAGGTGGAGAATGCTCTCAGTCAGATCTTAGACACTTTGGCCAAAGCACCCTGGAACAAACCCTGTCAACCTAAACATCCTGGACCAAACCCCCGTCAACATAAACATTCTTCATTAGAATAAGTTTATCTTGTATTACTACATGGCTTGGTTGAATGCTTGATTCAGATTGGTCACTCACTGAATTCAGCGGCCTGTTATTCTTGAATAATGACCTCTGAACTCAATAACAGACCGCTGTCTAATCAAAGACTCAGAGCACCTGCTCATATCAATCTGTCTAATCAAAGACTTAGAGCACCTACTCATATCAATCTGTCTAATCAAAGGCTTAGAGCACCTGCTCATATCAATCTGTCTAATCAAAGACTCAGAACACCTGCTCATATCAATCTGTCTAATCAAAGACTCAGAACACCTGCTCATATCAATCTGTCTAATCAAAGACTCAGAACACCTGCTCATATCAATCTGTCTAATCAAAGACTCAGAGTACCAGATTGGCTCATAGCAATCTGTCTAATCAAAGACTCAGAGCACCTGCTCATATCAATCTGTCTAATCAAAGACTCAGAGCACCTGCTCATATCAATCTGTCTAATCAAAGACTCCGAACACCTGCTCATATCAATCTGTCTAATCAAAGACTTAGAGTACCTGATTGGCTCATAGCAATCTGTCTAATCAAAGACTCAGAGCACCTGCTCATATCAATCTGTCTAATCAAAGACTCAGAGCACCTGCTCATATCAATCTGTCTAATCAAAGGCTCAGAGCACTTGCTCATATCAATCTGTCTAATCAAAGACTCCGAACACCTGCTCATATCAATCTGTCTAATCAAAGACTCAGCGCATCTGCTCATATCAATCTGTGCTGCTTGATTTTGTGCTGTATCCAACATGGCCGCCATGTAAACAAACACACCATGTCATTTGCAGCTAAACGTTGCTCTCAAGAATGTTTTTGAAAACATTTGAAGTGATGTATAGACAATGCAGTAACCGAATATTGATACAATCAACACTTCCTGTTGTTTCCCGAGGCACACTGGACTCACCTGGCATAAATTAATGGACTACTTTTATTACCATAAGCAATTAAATCCTTCTTCTTGTTACTTTTGGGTCAATTCCTTAACTCATTAAGTAGTCGTGTAATAAGCGGTCATTATTGAGAAACAAACCCCTTCAGGGTGATTAGATCTATCCTCTTCTTCAGGGTGATTAGACACCTCCTCTTCTTCAGGGTGATTAGACACCTCCTCTTCTTCAGGCTAATTAGACCTCTCCGCTACCATGTCAGGGTGTAATCACCCTGTCATCCCGTTTAACACAGCAGCCTCGTGTTAAGTGGTCAGATGAGCGGGCCGAGAACGCTTTAGAGATTTAAAAGTGGACCTGATCCTGAAGAGGTTGAAAACCACTGGTCTAGAGGAGCAGAGTTATTTTATTTTGAGAAAAAAAAGAACGAAAAGAAAACATGCCGGTGGATTTTATTTTGAATAACTATGCCTGGTGATTTTATTTTGAATAATAAAATGTGAGGGGATTTTATTTTGAAAAGAAAAAAAAATGTGTGGAGCTTATATTTCGAAAATCTGGATTTGTAACTTTTATTTTGAAAAACAATATCTAGAAACACATACTACAACTGGGGGATTTTATTTTGAAAAACTATGTACAGGCTTTTATTTTGAAAAAATGATATTTGGTGATTATTAAAAATGTATGTGACTTTAATTTGGTTTGGGGCTTTTATTTTGCAAAGCTATAGCTTGTATTTTGAAACATGATGTCTGGAGCTGTCTGGAGCTTTTATTTTGAAAAGCTATGTGTAGGGCATTTATTAAGACTGTCAGGGGCTTTTGATACAAACATCGACCAATCAGGAAAAGGGGCGGAGCTAACTAACACCAATGAGGAACAAAGAGAGGCGACTCCAATGTTACATTATTAATTATCATGTGTGCATTATGGAAATGACAACGTATGTAAAGCAGGCTCTAGATTGGATCACACCGGTCTGAGCACAACTACAACCAACAAAACGTAAAGGTGGAAATGAATCCTTTGTATTTTGTATGATAGACGCTACAACACTTAAACAGAAAGTGCATGTTCAGGTCAGGATACCAATTCTATCCAACCCAGTCAGGATACAGATTAAACAAGTGAAATTGGAAGTGATGACATAAAGATATTAAGAAACAAAATGGAACTGGAACACTATACAAATTAAGTTGATAAATGGGTGCTCTCTCCTGATTGGCTGAAATTTTGTCACCTATCAAATTCAAGACCTACTTCTTCACTCTTGCTTTTAGTTTTATTTTTTTGGTTGATTAAATCTCTGTGTTGTTATCCATGTCCTCACTGCTTTGCCTGATTCACTGCCTTTTGCTATTATTTTAATGTTGTTTTATGCTTTTGTTTTTCTTTTTTTGTTTTATTGTTAAATTAGTTGCAATTTTATTCTTGCTCTGTGCAGCAGCTGCATTTCATGTCATGAAAGGTGCTATACAAATAAAGTTTATTATTACCTGAAAATGTATTTTTTTTTTCTTTTAAGAAAGTCTCTGTTTATTAAAGAGACAGAGGGAGACCATTGTCACTGAACAAACACTCTATAGAGCGTCGCAGTTCCCGCCCACTTCCTGTTTTTTTTGGTGCCGGAAGAAAAAACTCAATGCATTTTTCCATTGACATTTCCAAAAATATTTATATCTATTAATTTAAGCCTCGAATCAAGCCATCATGACATGACATGAATCATGACCATAAAACGTTTTTTTCTGGGATTTTTTTTTATTTTATATTTAATTATATGATATACTATATTTAATAAATACCCTTTGTTTTGCCGTTTTCAACAAAAATAAAATCACAGAATCAAACGTTTATGGTCATGATTCATGTCATGTCATGATGGCTTGATTCGAGGCTTAAATTAATAGATATAAATATTTTTGGAAATGTCAATGGAAAAATGCATTGAGTTTTTTCTTCCTGCACCAAAAAAAACAGGAAGTGGGCGGGAACTGCGACGCTCTACAGCAATGAGTAGCCTACAATCAGAATATATTGCTTTAACCTTTCTAACTAAAAACTATCACTTACCCTACCTTTAACGGCTTCTTTTGTTTGGTATTGAGACACCTTTGAGTTTTGAATCAATTATTTTTGTTTTTTATTCACATTATTAGTTTGATTTGGTTTTATATTGAGCCACATTTGAAGAACCTTCTGTTTAAAAAAGTCTGACATGTATCTTGTGTGGAGGACATAAGTGAGAACAAAATAGTTAACCTTTTTGAAAAAGTTCTATACTGTAGCTGTAGTCTTAGTCTAGTTTAAATAGGGGGGAAATGGAGGGAAATGCAAAAGACTTTTGGTATGTATTTATGCGAATACAAAGCTAGATTGAAATATACATTTTGCTACATGGAGTGTACAAAAAAAACATGACAGTATCTTGAGTTGAGTTGACAGATAATTTCTTAGTATGTGCAGTCACCTCCAACTATGAGTTACCAGAAAACCAAGACTTGAGATTGACATTGAGAAAGGCCAATCATCATAATGACCTTTCTGAATATAAATGTTCTTTATACATTACATCCATGGTACATTCAAAATAAATAGAAATAAAACAATGACACAAATCAAATTCAGGCCACCTCTCTCCTGCATACTGTACTAGTCAAGGCACAACAAAATAATTACCCAAAACAGAGCATCAGTCATCTCCAAATCCAAAGCCTAAACCCCTAAACCCATTAAGACCGGGAACGCATCTGTGTCATTTTAAGATTTCTTTGGGCTATTAAAAAATAGCAGATCTACAAGCTCATAGTGCGGCACTATGTGCCGCACTATGAGCTTGTAGATCTGCTATTTTGTTTTGAAAACAATCGTGAAAATATGTTCAAATCTTTGAATATATATATATTTTTTTTACTCAAATCTTTGCTTCTGGGGCTCCCTGGAAAAACTATTTTCAGATGGGGGTCCACGGACAAATACATAATATCATTTTGGGGGGCAAATGAGCTTGTACATCTGCTATTTTTGAATATCCATAGAAATCTAAAATGACACAGATGCGTTCCCAGTCTTAAAGGGTTAAACTAAACCCCCACAACCCCTAACCATACACCCCCCCCAAATCTCTGATCCCAAACTCCCTAAACAACCAAAACGTGCTGCCCTAAAACCCCAAACCCCAACTCCTCCAACACTAATCATTAAAAACCTACAAAAAAAAACCCTACACCCCCAAAAGCTCAATGATCCCCCCCCCAAAAAAAACATCAACCCGTAGCACCCTAACCGTAGACCCCAAAACTCTAAACCCTCAAAATCCCCATACCATTGGTTCTCAAACTTTTCAGGCCGCGACCCTCCAAAAGAATCATATTTGAACTGGGGACCCCCCAAAATAATCACATTTGATCTGTGGACCCCCCACCCTGACAAGCACTTAGAATTGTAGGAGTTGAGGCATTACATTCATTTTTGCTATAGCTTGTAGATCAGCTATTAATTTTTTTTGCCTCTTATGTTATTTGACAATTTGGCCAATTTTTGACCAGTTTTTATAGTATAGTTTGTTGATTACTTTTGATGCAGTAATGGTCTTTTTCTTTTATTTAATTTCTTTCCTCTTTTTGTTTAGGTATTAGGTATTAAAAGTCCTTATTGTCATCTGGAGACCCCCCCAAAAATCATGCAGGGAAACCCACTGCCCTACACCACAGAGACCACAGCAGAACTGGCACTAAACAACGGACTAAAACCTTTTGTGGCACATTTGATACAGGCTTGGCTATCTGAACAGGATGAATCCCATTAACCACATAAACCCCATATACTTTGTTGACTGGGACTCCCCAGGGCTCTATACTACTGTAGGTCTGATCCTTTCCCCCCCCTTACACCAAATATGTTCACTGAAAATAGCTGATTTACTGTACAAACCCATAACTCATTGCGACATTGTGAGCTGTTAGCAGTGTTAATTTCGCCGACCAAAACTATGATGAAAAATGTTCCTTGTCTACCTTTTTTCACTGAACTAAATAAAAATATAAGTTATGATGACTAAAACTAGAACTACTGATAATTTTGTCAACAAATAAAAACTAGACGAAAATGTTAGGGAGGGACTACTGGAGAAGAGATCCAGTAGAGTCATGTTGGCTGTGATCGATGACTGATGTCACGCTCTGGAAATAGCAGAACAACAATGCTCACAACGCATCACATTTCAGATGACAAAAATATGACTAAAACTAAATGGAATTTTGTTCAAAAGACTATGACTAAAACTAAACAAAAATTAGCTGACAAAATTAACACTTTTAGCACAAAAGCACAGATGTGCTATTTTCACCGAACGTTCACCCCAGAATATAGAGACGCTAGGGTTTATGTGGTTAAATGAAGGGAAGAAACACATCTGTGCCAAATGGAGTTATAAGTCAGACTGGTTGTGGTCCTGTTTAGACAGCCAGAAGTAGAGGACAGCGACTAAAGCACGTTGTTTACACAGGCGTCATACAAACGACCACTTCCTTTGACTGTTTCCTTTCTGATCATCTCAATAGGCTTCATGCACAGCAGCCATATTGGACAGAAATTGGGCCTCTACATACTTCCTTCGCAGCTCTTACCAATTATACTAATTAAGGCTCTGTTCCATTCTGGTCAAACAGAGGTCAAGGTGCTGATATTGTGAACGTTGGCTCACTGGAAACACTATTGCTACCCCAGTGGGTCTCAAAGTGTGGTCCAGGTACCCTCATGGTTCCTTGATTGAGGGGGTTCCAAATGGACCCTAGGGTGAGTAACTCTAGTCTTACGGGTCCATTTGGTTCCATTTGTACACTCTCAGAGTTAATGGACTTGAAATTAAAACAAGTTTGAGAACCACTGTGCAACATTAAATGGAAGAGAGCCTTAATCCTCCTATAATTCTACAAAGCTCTGTGAGGGTGGTGAGCGTAATATTGTTGTACAGCGACATTCGACCAAACCCCGCCCTGCGATTGGCTGAATACAAAAACGAGAAAACAAGGTGGGGGCATTTACAGTCTAATACAGACCAAAACCCTAGTATTGCATTTGGTCTTGTGGCGTGCCTCACTAGGCATTAGACTGCCGACCCTGCGGCTCGAGATTGAATCCCGCTGAGCGCACTCTTTTCCCGACAACCGCAGACAACTTTTTTTTGGCTAATAAAATATAGTTTTGGACCATGACGGAGGCGCGACTAAGCGCCGTCCGAGTTATGTACCGATAGGCACAGAATAGTAAATGATGTTGTGGGGACTGCGTTTGCCCCAACTGTCACTCAAGGTGACCACTGGCCAATCACAGCGCGACCTTTCTGGTCTGGGGCGGGTCTTGGCAGAATGTCGGTGCATATCACTATCACGCGGGTGGTGAGCCCAAAATCGTGGTGAGGCCAAAATCTCTTCTGCCTTCGGCTGGAGCAATTGATCTGCATTTGCACACAGCCATTGACCATTACCATGTGCACGGAACAGCGAAGCCCGTTTTTCGCTTTCCCCAACTGTCAGCTGTTTATTAGCGCTTTTAAAAGAATGTCGCCATGGTTACGGCTGCCCAGCTGTGGGATGGCCCCACGAGCTATGGGACGAATGGCTGCTGTGCATAGAGCCTCTAGGAAGTAAACAGGGAGGTTTAAGAGCTCTGTCTTCTCTCCGTTTACATCACACATTGCATCCTGTAGAACCCGAGCCTCGTCGACAGGGAGGTGAAGTGTTCATGATTCCATCCGTTACGGTTTGCTTCTTCTCCTTTATACATCCAGGAGACAATGGAAGCAGTGCACTGCCCGCTTCCCCTTTCAAGACTGTGCAGTGTTTAGGCAGCAACTAGTTACGAAGTAATGTTTTACTGAAATGTTATTAATTTCCCCAGTAAGTGTAATGAGTTGTAACCAGGCAGAGCCTTCTGCGTCAGAACTGCCTGGTGACAACTGATCCCAGAGCAGCATTACGGAGTGGGCCAATGGGGCCAGTGGCCTTTGACTACCAGGGGCCCTGGGCCACAAGGCCCATCGACAACTTACTAAAATGTGTATAGGTTAACATTCAAACATGTGGCCCCTCAACCTACAAGGCCCCTCCTATATGGCCGTAACAAAGCCTCTGGCTGTCCTACAGGGTTATTGTGTTTGCGTGCCCACCCAACTAACCATTCTGGATAACGTAGGGGGGGGGCTTGAAAGACAATTGGCCCCCAGGGGCCAATTATCGGCAACTCTTAATCCGTGCTCGGCAACAGCATCCGTCACACGGAGGTGACGCGGATCACCACTTCCCCCGAAGCGCTGTCCGGGACCAGGCCGTCCCCGACGGGGACCAGGGAGGGACAGGGGAAACAGAGCCACGACGTCCAGGGCACGTGGGGGCCACCACTGAGCTGTGTGGGGGGGTGCGAGGGCCTGCCGTCGGGCCCCAGGGTGACCAGGGGGAGCCAAAGCGTCCGGGGGGGAACGAGGGTCCGGTGCCGCTCGTCGGTGGCCGTCTCCTCCATGTCGGCGGCCTTGTCGTAGCTCTGGACGTCCCAGTGGAGGTTGACGGCCCGCCAGCGCATGAAGACGTTGTGCACCGCTGCCCCCTCGTGGACGATCAGGCCTATTACGACCAGGAAAGGACACAGGCGTGGACTGTTGTTTATTTATGGAGGAAACCAAGACTTATGTGAGTATATAATATATATATATATATATATATATATATATATATATATATATATATATATATATATATATATATATATATACATATATATATATATATATATATATATATATATATACATATATATATATATATATATAAGCAATATGCTTATATATATATATATATATATATATATAAGCATATTGCTTTTAAAAGAAAAGACAAATCAATCACATTATAAGGTGAAAATCCTATTGTTATAAGATATGTTTGTTTTTGTGACATACACACTTATCTTGTTACGTTTAACCCTTTAAATGAACACTGAGGATTTTTACAGTGTAATACACAACAGCTAAATTACTGATAGTTAGGAACCAAATGGACCCTTACAGGTATGTAACTGCCAGGTTCCATTTATACACTCTCAGAGTTGAATTAACACAGGACTTTACAGTGAAAGACAAAAGTACCAATACTGCAATGTAGAAATACTCTGTTACAAGTAAAAGTCCTGTGTTCAAAATGTTACTTGAGCAAAAGTACAAAAGTATTGGCATCAAAATATACTTTAAGTACCAAAAGTAAAAGTACTAACGTGTTTGAAAATAGCAGATCTACAAGCTCACATCGCGTTGCATCGCGACACGTTGTGAGATCGTCTATTTTCAAATAGCCTATGTATAAAATAGGGCTAAAGTGGTTAATGTATGTTTCATAATATCATAATTTGAATAGTAACTAGTAACTAAAGTTGTCAAATAATTGTAGTGGAGTAAAAGTACTATATTTGCCTCTGAGATGTAGTGGAGTAGAAGTAAGTACTGAAAACTGGAAACACTCAAGTAAAGTAAAAATCACACCCTGTGTGAAGTGGGCGGTGTCTTGCTAGCTAATCACAATACTGAATGGAGTCGATCAATCATGTACAAAGGATAAATACATTTATTGAAACACTCTTTATGATGGACAAAACCATAACTTGAAAAAAACAAAATTTTGGTTTTTTTGAAGTTATGGTTGCTTATATAGGGCTATGCACATGTGTCATGTGACACTGGCCAATCACAGTCCTGAATAGGCTGTGATTGGCCAATCACAGCGCAGGATAATTCTACTAATTTCCTGGGCCCAGATCACAGCGCAGGAAAATGTACATTTTTCCAAATCTCACTTATAGGGGCGGTTTCACCGCCCAAAAATACGTCAACATTGTACTTAAGTACAGTACTTGAGTACATGTACTTTTAGTTACTGTACACCACTGCCTATATATAAGGCAGGGGGCTAATAAAGAAAGCAGGTGTGCATACGGACCGATGCAGACCAGGTCCATGAAGCCGTACATGGCGTAGCAGATCTGGAAGAGCACGTCCCGCCGCTGCCACACGGCCTGCGGAGAGAGAGCCGACCACAGCAGCCAGGAGATGCTGGACACCAGGAACACCGAGCCCAGGACCACCGCCACGATCTGGACCTTCTCCACCAGCGTCATGTTGATGGCCTGCCACTGTTAGGAGAACAACACCATATTAAGCAGAACCATCAGAGTTCTCTGATGGTTCTTTGAGACATCTTTTAACCGTGTAAACCCTAATCTCCCAAGAACAGATTACGAGCCCAAATTCAAAGGAAAAGAACAGCAGAGAGCGCTGTTTAAAAATAAAAAAAATAATTTAAGTTGGGTTCCCAGATTGTTTAAACCCTAACATCCTGATTTTGGCCATGATATAAAAATTGGGTAACATAGACAAACATCTCCTACCATGCAACAGCAGGTCCAAATCATCTGAGACGGGGGCTTCCCTTCTTTTACTTATGCTGGTGTCACTACTAGACTATGATTATCTTGCCACTTTATTTTTCAATGTCACGCAAAGTTTGACCAATCCACAAAGCCGATGGGTTGGGTTGGCCAATCAACAAAGCCGGAAGGGGGAAGGTGCTATAGGCTCGTAAAAGTTGCTAAATTACATTTCCATAGTTTCCTTTCGAGCCTATGGACGAGGGTCGTCTGTCCTCTTTTTTCTCAGGGTTTGATCCCAAAGCCTTTCGTCTTCCCAGACAGACACAGAAGCAGGCAGGTGGCTTTACGGGAGCGAGTGAGGCACAGCGAGACAGCGTAATTGCTTCTTCCACCATAGCTGTCATGGAGGGTAAAACTGCCGCTGTACAGCTAAACTGTTAACCACTTAAACCCCAGCATCCCTATTGTTGTGTGGAAGGCTTTCGCAAGTTATGCTGCAGCTTTGATAGTTTGGCAGCACTATAATCAGTGTTGTGTGAATTAAATGTATTCTTTTCTTCTTTGTTTGTTTGGAAACACATTATAAACACAGGTTGGATTCATGTTAAAGGTAGGGTAAGTGTATGACTTAGAGCCTAAGTGACCGGCGTTCCGCAGGGGTCTGTCAGTAAGAGGCCCACTCCTTTTTGCCCCGCCCATCTGAGGTTCAGAATGACGTCCATTTGTAGTTACATCACCTCCCGATCCGAAGAAAAGTTTGGATGTCAGAAGGAGTATGGACCGCGCTTTAAAGGACTTTCTTTTTATTGTGTAAAAAAATACATTTAGCCTATATAGACATATTTAGGCTAAATATGTATTTTTTTACACAATAAAAAAGTCCTGTTGTCTTTGATGGCCAGATGTGAGTTATTGGGTGCTAGAAGAGCTACTGTAAATAATAATAAAACAATCGCCGGGTTATTGTGTAAAGAAATACATATTTAGCCACCTGCCCGAATGCCCCCGCCCACTGTAAAAAAGATCGCGAAAATTGCTAAAACTATAGAAAGCAGTAAATAAATAAAATGTAACACTCATCTTTTATTTACTTTAATTACAAGCTAAAACATAAACCTTGGTTGTAAAAAAAACTAAGTTGTCCTTTAAGTGGTTAAAGTAACTTGTAACTAAAGTTTTCAAATAATTATAGTGGAGTAAAAAGTACAATATTTGCCTCTGGAGTAGAAGCAGTGGGGTAGCGGTGGTGTTGAAGTATGAAGTATACATAAAAAATGAAATACTCAAGTAAAGTAAAAGTCCCTTTACAGTACTTGAGTACATGTACTTAGTTACTCACCTGCCAAGGTGTTTTCATGTTAATCGGTAGAACATGGAAGCGATAGCAGCACAGCTCGCAGGTCCAACAGCCTCGTTCACTGATCCACTTCAACAGACACGTCTGATGGGTGTAGCGCACCGAGCCGTCACAGCGACACGGGTTCAACAGCTCCCCCTAGAGGAAAAATAAACAACAGAGTAAAGAAAAGATCTACAAAGTAAAAACGTGTTAGTTTGTAGTAGGGCATTAACCAAAAAGTCGAAAGTCGCGTTTTTATTTGACTTAATCATTCATTATTTTTGCTCTGTGTGCATGTAGGACAGGAGTGATTCTTTCCTTTTCCAACTGTGTTACAGTATGTTATACTAATTTTGCTTTTCTATGTAACCAGGCATCGGCAGCCATTAATTAACAAGCGCTTTTCAGCTGTGCCTCTGCCTTTGATGTGCCGAGGTCCGCTGCGTACCAGGCTGAGCTGCACTGTGAACTGCAAAGTCAGAACAGTTAACTCTGTTGGATAAATGCATCCAACATTATTTAGGCCTATCATTATCCACTGTTGCTGGTTGCCATTAGCCTGATTATCAGCCTGAAGCTGCGTGGAGCTTCAGTCTGAAATTGGCTGCAGTGTCGGCGATTACAAGGGGGAGGGGATTCGAATTTCCCTAAACCGATCACAAGAGATCCACGGATCTGCCTACATCTGACGTCATCGCACAGCTTGTTTTAGCAGATATTCGCTGATTGACTTGTCGTTAGACCCACCCCCACCTCCGACTCTCATTGGACGGTATCGAAGATATGATATCCTAGGGTCACATTTCAACACCCTGACCAAGAGGCAGTCCACTCAGAGAGTGGGCGGGGTCTATGGTTTGGAACCAGGCTAGGTTGCCACAGGATCTATATTACATTAAAACAAAAGCTGTACATTATGGGAGGAAGGATCAAAAGCTGTTCTATGAAATCAATCCAAGTTTCTTTTTCTGTTAGAGACGTCCACTGTAGGAAGTCTTTCAAACGGCAGTGGAACACATTCCTATAAGGACTGTTTAACTTCACTAAATTTGTATTTTGTCCAATCTGTATGGTAGAGTATGTTAACACAATATAAGTCATACAATTGGGGTGGTCTGCCAGCTCTTCAATTGAGACATTTAGATCCTGTGTCTAGGTGAGACATGACCTTTGACACAATCCTGTTTCTGGTTTGACAAACATTTTGACCTGAAGATCAACATTCAATTTCTCCCCTAAACAAGCAGGCATCTAATATCAGTGGTAAATATTTCAGCACTTGCGCAGGACACAAGCTTTTAAATCCTAGAACAGGAAAGTTACATAGTGCTGCTTTAAGTGAAAGTTGCTCAGGTTAATTCATAATGTACCTTTTCCCTTCCTAGAAATGTGTCAAATTGACACAAATGAGTCAAAAGTATAATATTTGTATTCTAAATATAATGAAGATAAAGTATCAAAATAATTAGACAATATGGAGACGA
>NC_137611.1:48826178-48966178 GCF_963280865.1 Gymnoscopelus braueri
CGCGCCGACCGGCCGAAGGTCTGCTAGTCGAATCAGCGCCGTCCGAGTTGTGAACCGATAGGGGAAGAATAGATCTTTTCATGGGTTACAGTCTATGGTTACTATCCAGTGTCCACGACGACACACATGTGTGCGTGTGTGCGTGTGCATGTGTGCGCATGCACACACGCACACGCTTGCATTCATTGCCCTCTAGTGTTGGTTATACAGAATTGCCTGGGTGGGTGGTAAAAACAAGCGCTCCTTTTTCAATTTCCCTGGAATGCCAATTTCCCTGTAACATATATATATATCGTCGGTGTCCGTGACCAACCAGCTCCATTTTCAGCTCTTTTTTTTTTCATAAATCAACGCTATTGAACACCCTTTACGTCTGTGTAAAAAAAAAAAATTGAACCAATGAAAAGTATTAAAAAGCGCCTCTGACAAAAACTCCCAACTCCATTGGATCCTCAAACTGTCCATCAACACCACGCAACTCCCTCCTCTCCTCTCCAGTGCTGCCTTTTCACAGCATGAGCAGAGCACGCTGCGCAGTGAGCGAGAAGGAGGACCACGTAAACAAACTCCCCGTAGTCTGTTAAAACTATGCAGTGTAACTGTTTATCAAACTTAGCACTGACGCTAATGTTATGAAAACAAGTAATTATATTTCTAAAATCTATGAAATGTTTAATAATGAGGAGAGCAATGTGACAAGAAGAAAGGAGTTCATAGCATTTCTGTCGTGGTACTCTCCACTCCAACCCCTCTTTGCAGAAGTTATTGTAATATATAAAGTCCAGTTAATTATTGTAGGTCTATATAATAAGTGTAATGAAGCATCAGGGCATTAATTCACACGTTGTGATGCATTGTGAGCTTAGAGATCCATTGTTAGCTTTTGGGAATGTATACCCTTTTGAAACCTCTCCCTCAGCAGCGAGTGGAGCTATTGTTGTTCAGACTCCTAACTCCATTTCAGCTGGATTTCTGCTCGTCTGAAACCTCTAACTCCACTTGCGCTGGATTTGGGTAAAGTGGTGATAATATAATGACACATGCAAGTATCTGACAATATATAAAGTCACTATACCAACTTTGATGAGGCAGTATTGCTTTGTTTTAAAAAATAGAAGTTTTTCTCTGATTTTTTTCCTGTTTTTTCCTGAACAATGAGCGTTTTGGAGTTAGCAGGTTGCGTCTGGACAGCAGAGATATACTTTATACTAATACCCCACTACATCTCAGAGGCAGATCATTCCTGCGCAGGTGCTGAAATGTTTACCATTGAGCTAATAGCGCTGTCTCAATAGAAGAGCAGGAAGACTAACTACAACCACCAATTGTATAAGTTATATTGTTATTAACATACTCTACCATACAGATTGGACATACTTACAATTTATTCATTAAAATAGAATAAAAAAAGCTTTAAGCCCTGTTTAATATTTTGGTTATTAGAAAATAGCAGACCTAAAAGCTCACAATTACAATGTATTGTGAGCTGATAGAACTACTATTTATATTACTACTACCATATTTTTTCACTATTTGAAATAGGGCTTAAGTGGTTCATTCATAATGCTCCTTTCCCCTTGTGTAGTTAACCTGACTCTGCCAAATGGAAGAAGCTTGCGACACACATTTTGTTTCACAGCCTACTTCCATCTGAGACTCCGGTAGCAGAATCGATGCAAGACGGCGTTTCATTTTTTTCAAGCAACTTGGCAGGCGATTGGATGATCCCGCCCCTAGCAGCCGCTGATTGGTTCGTACACGCAGCGACCGGGCAGCTCTACTCCCTAAGCGATCCCAGATGCAGGGTGTATTGTGAAAGTCAATACCGCCCCCATCTGGCTGAGCCAGGTTATTGTGTAGTGGGATCAGAAGAACAATATTTATCTTTGAAATGTAGTGCAGTGAAAGTCATTAGCGTCCAAAAATACAAATACTCATGTAAAGCACAGATACTCAAACATGTTTTTACTTAAGTACAGTACTCAAGTAAATGTACTTTGCTACTGTCCACCATTGTGTGTCAGTATCAATGGTCTCCCAGTGAAGAAGTGCATTGTCATGCTGTGGTGTCATATTTCAGCACTTATGATGAGTCCACATCCGTCCATCTACAGTAGCTGCAGGCAGCGGTGGAAGAAGTACTCTGATTCATTTACTTAAGTAAAAGTATCAATGCCAAAATGTAGGAATATTCTGTTACAGCCAAAAGGCCAGTATTCAAAATTCTACTTGAGTGCAGAAACCTCTTATCTCCATGTTTTAACTTGTTTTTCGTAAATTAACGCCCTACTTGATCATACTACAGCGTCACACAAAAGCGTCAAAAGTAGCAGATCTACATGTTTTGAGCTTGTAGATCTGCTACTGTAACAGTTTTGGACATATGAGGTTTCCACCCGATAGAGACGATATGGTAAATTACAAAAAAGAAAAAAAAAAAATATTTGTTTTCCTTCGTCATTAACAGGAAGTACTGCAAGGTCCTGTTTTCCTAGGGATACATTTGCTAGCATAACAGGTGGTAGTCAGGTTTCATTTGGCTGCCGCCTTCCTGTTGGCCGCTGCCCAGCAGTGAGGTGATGTAATTGTAACACAGGTGGTTTATAGCGGTGGAGGATTAATTCTGAATTCATGGGGTGAACCTCCACCGACTCCAAATGTTAAGATTAACGCAGATCCGCCTAAATTGGCAATCATTCAAACGCCGTCTTGTTTGACATCATAGCTGTCGGGTGGAAACCTTGTGTGTGAAAAAATGATACTTTTCAGGGAAATGGAAAAAAACGAACCTGTGTTCTAATGGATCCAATGGATCCAGTGTAGTTAGTATTTAGTCACAAGCTCTTGTTAATGCTTTCCTGAAGTCTACTGTGTGTGACTGTCCATGGTACTGAACTGAAGTACACTCTATGTCACTGTCCATGGTACTGATGTCTACTGTGTGTCACTGTCCATGGTACTGATGTCTACTGTGTGTCACTGTCCATGGCACTGAACTGAAGTCTGAAGTACAAGCTATGTCACTGTCCATGGTACTGATGTCTACTCTATGTCACTGTCAATGGCACTGAAGTCTATTGTGTGTTACTCCGTGGTGCTGAAATCTACTGTATATCACTGTACAGTATGTGTATGGTAGAGCAGTGGTTCTCAAAGGTCCGAAGACCCCCAGGGGGACCCCTATTTCATAATTCTACAAGCTCACAATCCGTCGCAATGTGATGAGTTGAGAGCTTGTAGATCTGCTATTTTTGAAGACATTAAAATCTTAAAGAACATTTTGAATGATTTAGTTCTTCCCTTCTGGGGGTCCCTGGCAAACAAATACATTCTGCGGGGGTCTCTATATAGCTATTAAGAAGATAATCAATAGTTGCAGGCAACCCTAGTGCAGTGGTTCTCAAAGTGGTCCCAGAGGGGGTTCCAGGGGGTCCCCAGCTAAATGTGTTCATATAGCATCGAAACAGTTTAACCCCATATACATCAGCTATTTTCCTAAAGTCGTAAAAAAAAATATGTGCACAATTTGGAATATGTTTTAAACATAATCTTGTTTAAAAATATGTTTTTCTCAAAGTTTGAGAATATAATGAATATATATATATATGCAGTATGTTACTGTAAATGATGAAAATTATTTGATTAATGGAAAAAGAAATCGATAGAATAATGGCTTTAAGAAGAACATTGATTTTTTGTTTACCTGTTCAGCTCCTTGGAAGCAGATTCTGCAGCTGGGCGTCGGGCTGCAATTGTCACTGCTGCAGTTTGAATGCATGGCCTGCTGCTGCGCCTTCACACTGCCACCACCGGGGGCCGCCGTTGCCCCCTCTTCACTGCTGCAGTTTGAATGCGAGGCCCGCCGCTGCGTCTTCCCGCTTTCACCACTAGGCAGCGCCGTCGCTCCATCTTCAATGGAGCAGTCCTCCCCGCCGTCATGGCGCTTGTTAAAGGGGGATCCATCACCTCCTCTGCTCTCCTCCTCCTAGCAAGAATCAAGAATCAATTTGTCACTAAACTTATATAATAATAACATAAAAAAGGAAGAATAATAATATAAAATATACAATAAAGACAAAATACTGGATGTAATGCAGGGATCGACAATCGACAATATGTCCCGGTGTCCCGGATGTACTTTTTAAACCGTCCGGGCAAGCATAGCGCACCAAGCACTTGCCTGTTGGGGCCAGTGAAAATAATGCCTTGAAAATGAAATTAAAACATTAACATCTAATAATTTCACACTGTTTCCCTGTATTAGGCCTACTGTGTTTTGTAAAGATTTCTGTGAAATCGTCTCGGAAAATTACCGTTAAAACATAAAATTTTGGATCACAGGTCTGCTGTGGCTCTGCCCCAGGACATCAGCGCACCTGGCAGCAAGCAGTTCACTGCTCACTTGCTCCCGCGATGCGCGCACGTTCATGTATTTGAGAAGGGCAGGCTATCGTCCTTGGACCTTTTCCCTCATCTTCAAAATGATTTTAACGCCGCCAGTATCCGGTCTAACACCAGGAAAAAACATATAAAGAAAAAGAGTTGCAAGAGTGAAAAGCAGTAGAGACGAAAAATAGGGATAGACAGTTTCAGCCACAATGGTGAGACCGCTGGAATTGGCTTGCATATGACAAGTTAAAAGCGCCATTCACACCGAGCACGATAACTACAGTATAACACGATAATTATGTGAGCGTCCACACTGAAGAACGATAATGTTATGTTAACAGTGCATCAAACACGCACTGCGCAGTCCAGCTGTGTCGGCCTACACGGCGGGAGAGAGAGATCTCCAACTCTGTGGTGCTGAAACGGGATATAATTATGGATAATCTGACCGATTATTCATTATAAGGAGGTGAGCCTATACCTGCAGTAATGCCAGCTAGCCTAAAAGCTAGCGTTAGCTATTCAGAATCAATCGTCTTCTCATCTCCATTAAAAGGCAAACAAAACTTTCTGAGGGTGAGCATTCCAGGGGTCCTTCTGATGTTTTCGATTGGCTATTGGTGTCGCTCGAAAACGCTGATCTAGAAGCTCACAACGCGTCGCATTTGTGACATGCTGGGGCAAATTTCCCTTGAGAATTAGTCTTATCGTGTAGCAGCTGTTTAAAAAATGTGCAGGAACAATATCCTATATCGCAATCATGTCGTCGCAATCATGACAGTTTAGTTGACCATTGAAAGGGGTGCAAGTGATATTTTTGTTAACCACTGTGATGGTTAATTAGTAAAACGAACATGCGTTGTACTTGGTTCGCTCTTTTTCGATCTACACCAAAATGTCTTAGCCGAAAATACAGTAGCTGATCAACAACCTCACAACGTGTTGCTTGTAGATCAGCTATTTATTTATTCAGCTACTTATTCTTATTTTCCAGAATAAGGATGCGGGTTTGAGTTGTAAAAATAAACGTTAAATATCTCTATATTCTGTAGTCATTGATATAGAGTGTTTGTTCAGTAACAGGAGTCTCACCATCTCACCAGCTCTATAATAAACAGAAAACACATTTTCAGGTTGGGATACCAAATTCATCCAATCAGGAGAGAGAACTCATACAGGATGAACAAGTGAAATTGGAAGTGATGACAAAGAAATGAGCACAAAATTGGCACTGTATAACATATAAGCTGATAAATGGGTACTCACTCCTGATTGGCTGAGCAATGTGCAACTCACCAGAAAATGTATTTTCTGTTTATTAAAGAGCTGTAGAGATGGGGAGACCCCTGTTACTGAACAAACACACTATAGCGCAATGATTACTATAATACAGTGCTTAGTGCTTATAACCTTTTAACCAGAAATAAATACATTTTGTTTTCACCAAAAAATATCACTTACCCTACTGAAGTAGAAATGACAGAGCATCTTTCACTGTGTAACATTTGACCGGGGGGAACTATACTTTGACAAGTACTGGAGTTGAGTACTCAGCCCACCACTGCTGATTATTTTCAGTGGTGGAAAAAGTACTAATTTTTTTTACTTCAGTAAAAGTATTAATACTGCAATGTAGAAATACTCATACTCACTTACAAGTAAAAGTCCGGAATTAAAAATGTACTTGAGTAAAAGTACAAAAGTATTGGTATCAAAATGTACTTAAAGCACTCATTGTGCAGAATGTCCCATCTCAAATGCATAAAAATCTTTTTTTAAATAGCAGATCTACAAGCTCACAAAGCGTCGCATCACTATGTGAGCTTGTAGGAGGGTAGGCTTTGACTTTTTACAGGGGCCAGTTTCGAATTGCAGCCACCTGTAAGTGCTCTTTTAGAGTGGTTTTGAAGGAGAGTAGGGATTTACACTCCATTACGACTGTTGGTAGGGCGTTCCACTTTTTTTGTGGTATAGCAGGAGAACAAACCCCTTGTTATTTAAAGGTAGGGTAAGTGATTTGCATTGGTTAAAATAAGTGTTAAATAGCTCTATATTCTGATAGTACTCATTGCTATAGAGTGTTTGTTCAGTATTAGGAGTCTCCTTGTCTCTCCACCTCTTAATTAAACAGAAAATGCATTTTCGTTTCAGTTTCAGTTTCATTTCCAATTTTATCCAACCAGGATAGAGAACTCAATCAGGATATAGATTAAACAAGTGAAATTGGAAGTGATGACACTAAGAAATGAGCTGACAAAATTGGAACTGGAACACTATACAAATTAAGCTTAAAAATGGGTACTTTCTCCTGATTGGCTGAGATTTTGACACCTACCGAAAAATGTATTTTCTGTTTATTAAAGAGCTGGAGAGACAGGGAGACATCTGTTACTGAAAAAACACTCTATAGCAATGATTACTATCAGAATATAGTATTTGAACCTTTAAACAAAATACTTTTTGTTTTAACCAAAAAATATCACTTACCCTACCTTTAACCCCTTGTTTGAGCCAAATCTGGGTTGAATGTGATTAGTGGAGCTTCCTCTGGTGTTGTGATTGTGGACGTCATTGACGTTTGTGAAGTAGTTTGACAGGTACAGTACATGGGTGTCTTTGTGGTGAAGCGTATCTTGTTAATGTATGTTTTGTAATAATAATCAAAACCTACAAAGTTTTCAAAAAGGAGACTATTTGTGTCTCCTACTAGAACCGCTGCCGGTCATCAAATTATTGGCTTAGGAATGCGACAAAAAAAAAAATATATCCATGAATCCAAGTCCATAGGGTGACTAATCGATAGAAAAAAAAGTCATTTTGGGGGTGAACTATCCCTTTAAGTACATTAGTTACTTACAACATTGATCATGTTATACATGAAAATAATTGTGATTAGCCTACCTCAACTAATTGCGATCAGGCAGTTTAAATGTAATAATTGAGACAGTCCTATACCTGGTCCTCCTCGGCAGGGGGTCCTTCCTCCTCCTCCTCCTCCTCCTCACAGGTGTAGGCGGGGGGGTGGTGGGGGTGACCGCTAGCGCCCCCCAGCGGTGGCTCTCCCCCCGGTGCGTCCCCCTCCTCCACCAGAGCCGCCCCTCCCCCTCCCCCTCCCTCTTCGCTCATTAATAAAACCAAGTGTGAATCAGGAGAAAACGGCAGAGGTGGGTGCCGCCCCCCGCCGCCCCCCGATGGCTTCACATCACGCTCAATACAATCAATCACGCAATGAAATAGCAATAAAACGATGGTTTAATGCACGTGAATTGAAGCCTGTACGTTCCACGCGTGTGCGTGTGCGCGTGTGCGTGGTGTGGTGGGGGGGTTCCACCTTCTAAATACCGACACCCATCCATCCGCTCGCAGACAGACGCCTCGTCATAGTAATCCACTGAAAGGTGGGAATCGAACCGCATTTAGACGCCGATCACACATAAAGGGTAGGCTAATACAGTAGCCTACCGGGGGCAGGATGATGGTCCGTTCTGAGGCGTTCTGAGCGGTGCCAGTCTGTCTGTGGATGGTGTGTGTCTGTGTGTGGTGAGAGAGAGAGAGAGAGAGAGAGAGAGAGAGAGAGAGAGAGAGAGAGAGAGAGAGAGAGAGAGAGAGAGAGAGAGAGAGAGAGAGAGAGAGAGAGGAGAGAGAGAGAGAGAGGAGAGAGAGAGAGAGAGAGAGAGAGAGAGAGAGAGAGAGAGAGGAGAGAAGAGAGAGATGAGAGAGAGAGAGAGAGAGAGAGAGAGGTGACGTTATGGTCCAAACAGGAGACTATTCCACCTCGTCACATCCCGTCATCATGTAGGTTTGTTTGACAGAGAGAGAGAGAGGGAGGGTTTTGTGTGTGTGTGTGTGTGTGTGTGTGTGTGTGTGTGTGTGTGTGTGTGTGTGTGTGTGAGTGTGAGTGTGAGTGTGAGTGTGTGTGTGTGTGTGTGTGTGTGTGTGTGTGTGTGTGTGTGTGTGTGTGTGTGTGTGTGTGTGTGTTGTGCGCGCGTGCGTGCGTATGTGACTACATGGGGTAATCTTTTGCCTTAACCACTTTCAACGTGTTACGTGGCGGTCACTATTTTGGGGCATTTGTTTCGAATGAAATAAATAAATATCAGAAATAGCTAAAGGAAATAGCCGATCTACAAGCTCACAGAGTATAACATTGTGACATGTTGTGCCCTGGTAGTTGACCGTAGTTCATCATTCAACAGGTTTTGTTCAACAGGGCTAAAGTGGTTGACATGCACGGGGTAATCTTTTGCCTTAATTTCTTTCAAACATGTTTGGGGGCATGGGCATAGACCTACTCTGTTTTTTTGTGATTCACCCCAGACAGTTTTCAAGTTGCTTGTTTCAGTATTTAGATATTTGATATTCATTTTAACAGACATGCCAAACCATTGTAATTTAAAACTCCATCTTAACTAGATTCATTGAAAACACCTGTCCTTGGTTCTGGTGACTGATAGTGTCCTTCTAATGCGTTAGGAGACCATGTTTTTTCAAGTGGTTTGTTTTATTTATTTTTAATTTTTTGGGGGGTAAATATATATATATATATATATATATATATATATATATATATATATATATATATATATATATATATATTAAAAAAAAGTAGAAAATTGCAAGAAATGACCTAAACAGGGCATTTCCTGTTTACGGGCTCTTTAAACACATTTCCTGAAAGGCAACGCTTCCTCGTCAACTGGAAGTGATGAAAGGACAAACAGACATAAAACAAGATAAAAAGCAAACAACACAAGTAAGAATATTGTTATAATATGGTCATGATTCATCAGGAGCCTGGCTGGCTTGGTTCCAACTCATCCGACCGATATGCCCATATATGGTCAAATATGGGCATGTATATGGGACCGACCGACTGACATCAGACGGACACAGACGTCTGTCTGTGTCCCTTTTCAAGTTCCGGGACCCCCAGGGGGTCCTCAGGGGGTCCCCAGCTGAAGTAATTAATGTAGCATCTCAAACATTTTAACCACTTTATCCATTTACACGTTGGCTATTCAAAAATAGCAGATGTACAAGCTCACAGCGCGTCACGTTGTGCCACGCTTTAAGCTTGTACATCTGCTATTTTTGAAATGTTTTGAAAAATATCCAAAATGTTGGAAAAGTTTTAATAATTTAGATTTTTGTTTAACACAAATCTTGTCTTCTGGGGGGTCCCTGGCACAAAACATTTTCAGATGGGGGTCCCTCAGCAAAATACATATCAATTAATGGGGTCCTTGGCACAAAAACGTTTGAGAACCAGTGCCCTCCTAGACCACTGGCACTCAATGTATAAACAGCTCTATAGCCAGGACTATTTACAAGGTGTAGATTAAGACTTAAAGGGCAAGACCACTTTGGTAGAGGTTTGGGTTGTGTAGTTACCGTGCCATGATGTAACTCCAAAGGTGTACAAGAAATAAAAAATAATTGCTCCATTGATTAGAAATTTGGAATTCAAAATATGCTCCTCATTGACTTACATTGTACTCTGAAACAGCTCTCAAAGTCACTATTTTCACACTTAAACAAACGCAAACAAAGTTGATTCAGACAATATAGAACATCACAAAACCCAGTACTGTTTTTTTTATTTATTAAAATGCTACCTTCCTGTTCATTTTGCTATTTTTTGGACTGGATCCACGGATCCGGATCTTCAAATAGTAAAATCAACAAGAAGTTAACATTTTTATTTAAAAAAAAAACAGTACTGGGTTTGGTGATGTTCTATATTTTCTGAATCAGTTTTGTTTCTGTTTATTTATGTGCAAAAAGAGTGACTTTGAGAACAACTGTTACGTACAAGTCAATGAGGAGCATATTTTGAATTATCATGTTCTAATCAATGTTATTTTATTTATTTTTAAATATTAAAACATTTTAAAAAACATTTTTTATTTCTTGTCCACCTTTGGAGTTCATGGCAAGGTAACTACACAACCTAAACCTCTACCAAAGTGGTCTTGCCCTTTAACCAGATGGGTCTGGCCTAATACACATTATTATCAGCTAAATAGTATGACCCAGGATCCTGTGTTGAGGGAATGGTTGAAGACCAACAGGGTTCGTAGATGGATTCTGCCTCACTTTCTCACTTGTGACTCTTTATACCAATGTTTCCCAAACAGTGGGTCGGGACTCATTTGTGGGTCGCGGTTATCGATTTTTGTGGGTCGCGAGCACATATTCCCTTTTTTCGTTTCCTATATTTGTGTTTCAGTGTTGCATTTCTGAATTGGAACGTGGTTGCACTCTATTTTAATGACGTCACTCGCACGTCGCTTAACACCTACACTACAGGTCACACAATGGACAATTGATATGCATCTAGGTTCATTCTATGTTACCTGGTGTGAGTCGGGAGCCGTTGTAATTAAACAGTGGCGGCTGGTGGGAATTTTGGGTGGGAGGGCTAAGCGTGCGCGCGAAGCGAATATGCATTTTGGGTTCTCAAAATGCATATTTATGCTCAAACACGAAGTCTTATATCTTATAGTACATGTGCATAGTAATAATCTGTATAGTTTACGTATCCAGATTTAGGAAAATATACTTTTATTTGACAAAAGTATAGACAAAAGTATACAAATCAGTCAGTCACACATCGACACATATGGCATCCTGCCTGAGAGCATTTGAGCATGATATCAAAAAAATAAAATCATACTGTGGCAGGCAGACAGACAGACAGACAGAGACACAGACAGACAGACAGACAGACAGACAGACAGACAGACAGACAGACAGACAGACAGACAGACAGACAGACAGACAGACAGACAGACAGACAGACAGAGACACAGAGAGACAGACAGAGACAGACAGACAGTCTCTCTAAGAGTTCTCCATGGGCCTGAAAATTAAGGCCTGGCCCTAACTGGGCCCTACTGGGCCGGTCCGAACAATTACCATACTTTTAGGACAAAAAAAAACAAAACCCCGTAAAGGTGTCGCTAGGAGCTTAATGTCCTCAAAGTCACGCATTAAACAAGCTTTGAACTGAGCAGATTGGACCTTCCGTTCCAGAGATAATGGCCAAAACATCTTGAAAACGGCCACTTTTGCCGATTTTCGATCGCGGATTTTCGATTGAGTTTTGGCCATTGTCGCCCGTTTTTCTTTAATAACTCGGGCTAGGAAGGTCGTATGGCAACAAACTAGATACCTAGATGCGTGCTCGTGTTCAAAAAGGTTGTTGCGTGGCATGTTAGGCCGTCCCATGAGCCATGCAACCCTGGTCTTCATGAAGGTCACCATTGCACCATGTTGAATTAATCAAAAACACCCGTCCCTGGTTCTGGTGACTGATATTGTCCTTCTAATGGGTGAGGACTCGGAGACAGTGTTTTTTATTTTATTTTCATTTCCCCAAAACATTATGAATTAAGAAAATTAAGAATCGACCCACACACTCATCTGCTCCAATGTCATTTATTGACAAAACATTATAAAAATCACACCCAGTGTGAAGTGGGCGGTGTGGTCAAGTTATGGTCCTATTTATAGGGCTATGCACATGTGTCATGTTTCCCTAGCCAATCACAGTCCTGAATAGACTGTGATTGGCCAATCACGGTGCAGGCTATGCACCGTGTTAGGGGGGTACATTTGTGGCCAATCACAGCGCAGGATTTGGTGTGCAAATATCCAAACCTCACATATAGGGGCGGTTTCACCGCCCAAAAATCACACCCAGTGTGAAGTGGGCGGTGTGGTCATCACAGTGGTCATCATAGTGATGGAAGCTCACTTCCAAAAAAATATATTTTGGAAGTGCATAATCCTATTTATAGGTTATTAATGTCATCATGTGTCTCGCTAGCCAATCACAGTGCTGAATAGAGTCAGCCAATAGAGTCAGCCAATCACAGTACAGCTAGGGGTGTACCAATGGGCCAATCACAGTGCAGGAAACTAATACTGACGAGGTGTCCCAACCCCACTTATAGGGGCGGCTACACCGCCCAAAAAAATCTATGAAAAAAGTCTGATGAAATCAGGGATCTCCATACGTATATGGGCATAAAAGGGACAAGGACTGACAGATACAGAGATCTCCATATATGGGCATATAAAAAGGGACACAGGTAGACAGACAGAAACAGACATCTCCATATATGGGCATAAAAAGGGACACAGACAGACGGGTACAACGGGTACTCTGACAAAGCCCCCAACGCTATGATTCAGACATATTGCTCGGATCGGCGGTGTGACTTAGATCACCTGTTTCAATAGCTATATAAAATGGAACTTAAGGGGTTCATGTGTGTTTTGTATTAACAAAATGTAACTAAAGCTGTCCAAAACATGTACAATATTAAAGAAATTATAAAATGTACAATACTCCACTATATTTGAGATATAGTGGAGTATATAGTGTCAAAAGATTGAAATACTTAACTAAAGTAAAGGAATCCCAAAAACTGTACTTAAGTGCAGCACTTGAGTACATGTACTTACATACTTTCCACCATTGCTGCCATGAAAACTGAATTTCCACCATTAAAGTACATCTTCAGTGTAGATGGGTAGGGTGTAGATTCTACACCATACCCACAACCAACCAGTAGGGGTCAGCAATGGACTGAATGGGGGGTGATGAATAAGTATAAGGTGAGTGGTGAGCAGAACCCAAATGCAGATAACTGGAGGCAGGATATTTTGACTTAAAAGAGGTTTATTTAAACATAAACATGTTTAAGGGGACTGTGTCCTTGTTCAGTTTATCCTATTGCCCAGAGGGTACATACACGACATTAAACAGGATCACGTCAGCTCAAAATCAGCATATTTATTACATTCAATACAGCAATACACAGGAACAACACTGTGTGATATGTGAACCAATAATGCAAGATAGGTAAAATCAAATACTCAACGTATCAGAGATTTTGCTTTGTAAGGGCTCAAGAGTGATTACTCCACAGCAGGAGGGGGTCAAGAGGCACCTCAAAATGCACGAACGACAGAGTCAGGAAAACTGAAGTCTGCAGGATCGCGGAGAATTCTGGTGTGTGGATGTGTAGTGATGTTTTATACTACAGGAAACTAGCAAGCGATCCTCCCCAAAGGAAGGATGATTTACGTTTTGATTGGATAATTTGGAGATGCACGTCAATGTTATGGGACGTGCCAAGTGGTTGCTATGGGTGACCTCTTCAGTCTCCTCAACTGCTACAGGAAACAGGTGTAGATAAGATCGCCGAGGTCAACGGGAGTATGTCTGTATTTCTATGTATTGCTATGTGTTTCTGCAACAGAACATGAATAAAGGTCCATCTATCTACACCTTCCCCAAAACCAACCAGTAGGGGTCAGCGATGGACTACATGGACGGAATTGGGAATATAGGCATCAGGTGAGTGGTGAGCAGGACCCAAACACAAACTAAACATGTCTCTAACATGTTTATTTAAACTAAAGGTATCCCACAAACTGGGCAGGCAAAACATAAACATGTACAACATGTACACAGAAGGCATAAAACCAAAATGAACACGTAATCACACCATGGAACTAGGAACTAATAAAGACCAGTGGTGTTGTTACGACCATAGACATATATAGGTAGACGCCTCCTTCGGCTCTGAGGCATGTGTATCTTGGGCGCCATTTTAGCGTAGGAGAGCTTCCCTGAAGCTTCCGCGTGTGTCACAGAAGGGGGCGTTCGGTAGGCCAATCAGAGGCAGGTGGGGGCGGGACAACTAGATTCTGACAGGTCTTAGAAAAGACGCACTGTGATTGGCCTGTAGTCAACGCGCTGTGAGCGCTGTGATTGGCCAGTAGTCACTTTGAGTGTCCGTTTGCCTACGCGAAAATGGCGGCCGCGATACAAGTTGCTCCAACGAACTGCAGAGGCCAATGAGGTATCTAGGTTTCTATATCTATGGTTACGACCCCCTGTCTAGGGTAGGGAAGGCAACATAATAATGGAGGACAACAGCTCTTTAAAAAATTAATTGCTTTTATTTTCATTTCTTGAGCAGAGACTTCAACTCTTTGTCTTTTTTAAGTGCAAAAATTACTTCAGGGTGCTGGTTTACAATATAGCAAAAATAACTGACTAATACAAAAGAAAATACCCCTAACCTAAACTCTTGACCAAAATAAAAATACAATTTCTAATCTTACCTAACTAAATAAAACGGAGACAAACTGGGAATTGGGTAAACCAACCAAACATACCAAACAGCCCTACATAGTGATTAATCAAGTATTAAAGAATGAATTCAAAAATATAAACACAACTGAAGGACTCAAAGTTAACGAGATCTAACAAACTGAACAAAAAGGTTACAAAAGGCTGGCGGACAAGAAGGCTAGAGTCTCTGCTGCTGTTAAGCCATAGTGTTAAGCTGCCAGTCCCCACTGCTGCTAGAGCAGAGTGAGGCTTTATAGGTGAGGACTTCGGATCACAGCCATTCACGGCTAGGGCATGGACAGGGGTTTGAAAATAGCTGATCTACAAGCTCACAATGTGTCGTCGATGGGACGCATTGTGAACTTGTAGATCTGCTATTTTCAAAGGATTTTTATAAATGTTATCCATTTGAAAACTTGTGAAATGGGACATTCTGCATAATGAGTACTTTTTGGTACTTTAAGTACATTTTGATACCAATACTCAAGTACATTTTTAATTCCTGACTTTTACGTAACAGAGTATTTCTACATTGCAGTATTGATACTTCTACTTAAGTCAAATATTAGAGTAGTTTTTCGGAGTCTTATGTTTCTCTTCCACTTCTAGAACTAAGTAAACCGTATCATGAAACATATTTCACAGGTTATAGAATGGATCATGTTTCTATACGCTACCACTCAATACGGTACTCAGAACCTAATTCGGGTCCTGCTTAAGGGGGCCATACACTACCAGAACCTTTTTCTTATGAGCCATGAGAATTCTGTTCAGATGTCAAATGATAAATAATTGTAGCATGTGGCCCCCTTTAGTCAACTGTGTCAGAAATAATCTCTAAGTACTAGACTAAATCTCCAGACTGGATTCCAATAATTGGACCTACACACTGTAGGACTCAGTCCTACAGTAGGACTCAGTCCTACAGTGTAGTAAAGTCGTCGGGGAGTCATCAGATTGTTATGCATTTCACACTACACAAGTCTCTTCTTGAAGTCAGCTGTCATAATATCGTTGTGGTTTTCACACTACATGATTGCTCGCCGACAAGGGATCACACACTGCAAGATTTCACCAGGATGCGATCCAGACCGATACATTTTGTTTTTGATTGCAATCTATATTCCATTCCATTCTATTATATTATATCATATTATCGCATCGTCTGTCTGTTCGTGCAAGGTTCCCGTGATATCCGTGATATGTGTGCGAGAGCGAGATGGGACACATGATTTTCATAATTCTCTGTTTCTCTGCGTCTCTCTCTTTCGCACGTTTTATCAACATATTCAAGTGAGACTATATTTAACAGCAATATTAATATAGCTACCAATATGTAAGACACCTGAATTTAGCCACGGAATAAAGGTCTATATATTGATATCCATCTATCTATTCAGACAGACTTTCTGTCGGCGACAAAGCAAGACATCCAACCTGACAGATATCTAGAAACGCTCGGGAAGGCATCGCAGAACGCTAGAATCGCGGTCAGATCTCCTCGCAGTACTTTTCACGCAGAGCGAGCAAAACCTTGACGAGCAAAGCCCGATCTTGCGTCAGATCGGGGATGTGTTGGCGAGCGCCAAAAAAGGTCAGCGACAGCATAATTGGGGGAAATATCTTGCAGTGTGTAGTAGCTCTAAATGGTGAAGGCCTGTCCTATTTTTAAAAAAAAAAAGAAAGTTTGTGATTGATTGATTGATTGAATACTTTAGAAGTTTGCATAAAAAAGCACATGAAAGTACAGTTTAAATGCAAGGTCAACTAAATAGGATTAAAAAGCCCATGAAAGCCTAATGGCTTGTTTCAAATGGGGTCCTGGTCCTTATGTACTCACTCAGTAACTTTAAACATAGACTGAGGGCCGGCCTGATGAATCAAGCCTCTCCATCTACCATTTAATATAGCCACACACACACACACACACACACACACACACACACACACACACACACACACACACACACACACACACACACACACACACACACACACACACACACACACACACACACACACACACACACACACACACACAGAACTGCACTCAAGGTATTTGTGTTTGTCATGTCTTATGTTTGATTATTATGTTTAACTTGATTATTATGTTTAACTACTTGTTTATTATTTTTAGGTGAGAACCTCTATAAGCCCTTTATGGGTTTCCTTTTCTCACCTGCACTTATTTCTGTGTTGTTTTAATGATGTTACCTTTGTTCTGTTTTTATTGTGCAAATATATAAATCAAATCAAAATCAAATGTACTCAATTCACAGTGACATTAAATGACGGACAGATATATACACTACTATGCAGAACATCATATAAACAGTTTACAAATTGAAAAATAAGAAAAATATGTACAGTAAAAAGTTCGAGGGGAAAAAAAAGGGGGGGGGGGTTAGGTTATGACTTTTACAGGGGCCAGTTCATGTCTTGTTCAAGTCTTGAGTGGCTGTCTCCCTCAAGATTCAAGTACTCACTCAGCCTCCAAAAATATATGTTTGACAATGCTTAGCCTCGATATCCAGGCTTTCATTTTCGTTCGCATTTTGCTCAAAAAGAATTAGCTTGGACAATGCTTGACGCTCAGAGCCAATATAAATTTCACCCCTAAACTTTGGAAGTGAATGTTTAGGGGGACCAATAGCGTTGTGGTCAGCCTGCTCTACTTTATGGAATAGAAATATGTCTATACAACGGCAGTAATACCCGAATAATGGGAATGCCGAGATGACAAGTAAAATGACTTCCATTGCCTACTTAAAGCTATGTCATACAACACTGTACTGTAGTTACTAAATACACTTGTCTGAGTAGAATTAATTACAAGTTGAAACCTGAATGAATTCCCACGCTTGTGTTACAGATGCGTGCATCCATATGAGGTCAAAGTGTGTCCTCCTCACCTTGACAGCTGCACATTTCCAGAGCCCATGGATTGAAGCCCGTCTGTGACATGTCCAAAACATAAAACGTTTCCAAATTGTGCATGCATCAAATGAAATAAAAATAAATAAATAAAATAAATTGTGCATGGATCATGCAACAGACATGGCTTCCAGTTCCTCTTCTCCCCCCATCTCCCCCATCGTTGATGTCTGAAGGGCCCCCGGCTTTTGGCCAGTCCCTTTACTGCAGCAACAGCATGGAAGCTTTCCGTAGGCACGCCTGTAGAAGATACCTGCAACAGACAGGGGGCAGTATAAATCAGTCATAGACGCACACAGGGGCTCAACCGGAACAGTCCATTATAAGTCCGTTATAATAACAGTGTAGATTACACAACACAAGATATTTCACTTAAAATGACACACCGTTCTAGAAGGCTATGTCACAAACAGACTCTTTCATAGAATAATATTTTGTCAAGTAATGTAAATGTTCCTGACTTCATTATAAATGTAAAATACTATGTGTTTACTCTCTCTCTCTCTGTGTGTGTATGTGTGTGTGTGTGTGTGTGTGTGTGTGTGTGTGTGTGTGTGCGTGTGCGTGCGTGCGTGCGTGCGTGCGTGCGTGCGTGCGTGCGTGCGTGCGTGCGTGCGTGCGTGCGTGCGTGCGTGCGTGCGTGCGTGCGTGCGTGCGTGCGTGCGTGCGTGCGTCCAGCTTCGTTTATGATAACAATGTGGTTCATCGTTGGAGAGCAGAGTGAGTGTGTGTGGGGGTTTTCTGCATCCTTACCTGCTAGGAGAGTGAAGGGCACAGATGACCAGGCATAAGGCTCAAAGTACTGCTTCGTCTCTCTCGCATTGTACAGTCGTTTGTCAGTGTGACACAATACAGTCCAGGTGACTATGGTCAAGAAGGTATGGCAAGCTGGGAAAGGTGGGAGTTTGGGAGTTAGAAGATTATTATTCATTGTGTGTGTGTGTGTGTGTGTGTGTGTGTGTGTGTGTGTGTGTGTGTGTGTGTGTGTGTGTGTGTGCGTGTGCGTGTGTGTTTGTGTACACTGTAAGAAAAAAAAGTATGCTGTGAATACTTGTGTGAGGACTCACATGAAAAGAGGAACAAATTCCCTGCAGCCTTTGGACATTTCAGCGGCATTGAAAATACCAACGATTCACAGCAAAAAATGAAGAATATCTTTGCAGTGAATGAGCTCCTAGGAACTTGGTAGAAGTCAGGCAAGGACCTGAAGGCAACCATGAGGCCACAGGAGCATGTCAGGCACCCAATCACGGAGGCAAGGACGAATCCTGCATCTGGGGCGGGGGGGGGGGGGGGGGGCAATCATAAGTAATCGAACATTCCTGACATCTTTGGATAATCGATCGGGTGATCAGTGAAATGTGAAATGTTATTTTAGCTCAGAGTTTACACATACAGGTCTACATGGTTGCATTTGTACTCTCATTTATACACCGATACTTTACTGTCTCAGAATAGAGCTCACTGTGAATTGTAAGTTAAAGAAAAAAGACAGCTTTAAAAAATTATA
Source organism: Gymnoscopelus braueri (assembly GCF_963280865.1). NCBI lineage: Eukaryota > Metazoa > Chordata > Actinopteri > Myctophiformes > Myctophidae > Gymnoscopelus > Gymnoscopelus braueri. Next base: position 48,845,165 of record NC_137611.1, read on the forward strand.
ACATGAAAGCTTTTAATTTGTTCTTATTTTTCTTCAAATATATTGCATTAATTCAGTCGATATGATGCAGATTGGGCGAGCCGAGGGTCAAACCAGCTGACCTTCCAAAATTATAACATGAAAGCTTTAAATTTGTTCTTATTTTTCTTCAAATATATTGCATTAATTCAGTCGATATGATGCAGATTGGGCGAGCCGAGGGTCAAACCAGCTGACCTTCCAACTGCCAGGCAAACTCTCTACTCACTCAGCTACTTTGACATGACCAACCGAAGGGGATTCATGCATGTTTCACTCGAATACTTCTAGGCTTCTATGTCCTTCAACAAAATGATATATGTGCTTTCAATCTGACTGGTGGGTCTTAACAATATAGTGTACATGCATGTACTTACGCCAAGTCACAATACCCACAGTGACACATAGCAGGCTGGTCCCCACAATGGCAAAGATTAAACTCCAAATCATGAATCTGTCCTTTTTCGCCAGTTCCTCTGACTCAACGTCACTGTCACGGCACCCAGACAGGAAGAATTATGGGAGATAAGGAAGATGAACAAATATGAATTGAACGAGACACACAGTTTTAAAACAGAAATTCTGATCCATCCAAAACAGCAAGCATTACAAATGACAAAACAATCAAAGCAAAAGCTATGTGAAGGACTCAAAGTGGTTCTAAATGACTACTGTATGCAGTGGCGCGGGAAGGGGGGGGCTATGGGGGCTGCAGCCCCCCTGGTGATGGGATATTTTATAATATATATATATTTCTATTATCACAGCGGTCTGTTACGGTCATGGATGAACTTCAACCTGGTGTTTGCACTGTCTTTCTGCCTTTTTGTGTGGGGAAAAACACAGAAAACCCCCCAAAAATCGCGCGAGTCCCCCCGCACGCACAGCCCCCCTAGGTATTAAGGACTTCCCGCGCGCCTGACTGTATGAACAGTCAATGTCATACAATGATACAATGGTTCCCAACCTTTTATGGATGAGGGCCCACTTGAAAATCTAGGAAAAAAATGCATTTGCAGTCCACCCATTCAGCATTCTGCTGCCGTGTTAAATGGTCAGATGGGTGGGCCGTGAGCAATTTCAGAGCATGTTTTATTTTAATCGCTTGTGATGGATTAATGGAACTAGCGTAGTATACGTTAAATTCCTATTTACCGGTATCACAATGAAAACTAGTTTTTCAAGGTTTTAAAGAAAAGAAAAGAGTAAATAAATAAATAATTAAATGCTGGGACACTGTCGCCCAGAGAAAAAATATTCCCTCTGTGACATTTCCTTCTCCTGTAGCAGAATGATGAAAACAGGTTGTCTCGCGGAACATGGTGAAAAAACTGTCAACTCGAGATAGAGACGCTTTAATGAAAAAGTTAAACAGGGAGTGGACGGAGACGGAAATCTTTGGATGAAGTCATTTCCGTATCCGTGTGAGTTACAGTGAAAGTGGTCACTCCGGGTGATAGAGAACAGCACAATCTTTTTTTTTAAATGTATTTAAGAGGCGTTACAATTTGTTTAGTTTGGTAAAATCGTTTTGTTTTGTTTGGCATATCCATCTTTTATTCAAACTTGTAGCGTGACTAGCGACACTAAACTACTTGATTCTGCATTATGTGGGGGGACAATACCCGGAAACCACTTACATATTATCTAGAAGAGGCTTCTCATGTATCTCAAGAGCTTGGTAGAACATTTCTTTGGATGGGTTGGACTTCAGGAGGTCATAGAGTTCCCTCATTGTATCTTGACCGGTGTACTTAGACAGATCAGCGTGGACCACTTGGGTGATGACCTTCTTCTCAAGGAGCAAATCCAGTATCGGTTTGACTTTTTTCACATTTCCAATCAGCAAACGCCGGTGTTTGTCAACAAACCATGTCGCTGAAGCTAAAGGGAATGAAAATAGAGTTGCGGGTGAGACTCTGTGGGTGAATCATATTTAAACATGTTTCTGAACATTCTATGGATTAAAATGGAAAACGAAAAAATAAATGACATGGCGACTGGTTGAAACAGCCTGTGGTGAGTTGGACAGCTGAGGCTTGTGGATATGCGGAAAGAACAGAAGTGTCTATATCACGTGTCTTTCCACATATATCAAACCGTTTGTCCGTTACCACCGCAAGTTTAACCGGGTGACATGTAAGCGACTGTTACTCAGCAATCACACACCATCTTAAAGGGATAGTTCACCCAAAAAAATATTTTTTTTCCTATCGATTAGTCACCCCATGGAGACTTTAATTCGTGGATATTTTTTTGTTTTTGCCGCCCTAAGCCAATAATTTGATGACCAGCGGACCGGTAGGCAGCGGTTCCGGTAGGAGACTCTTTTGACTCTTTGAGTCTCCTACCGGAACCACATTATTGGCTTAGGAATGCAACAAGAACAAAAAAGTATCCATGAATTCAAGTCTTCATGGGGTGACTAATCGATAGGAAAAAAAGTATTTTGGGGGGGACTATCCATTTAATCAAATCCTGTAGCGTGCACCATTATTTCCATAATAACGCAAGCTCCACCAATCAGATAGATCGATGTTACGTGGATGTTATGCTTTCTGTGTGAGATCGTGAGTTAAACATGTTTAATATGTTCTGTATTGCATACAGAATTGTGGCGTCTAAGGAGCATATTATAGCACCTTTTTACAACCAGGACACCAGAACCATGCACGCGCGCGCGCACACACACACACACACACACACACACACACACACACACACACACACACACACACACACAAACACACACACACACACACACACACACACACACACACACACACACACACACAAATGTCTCTTTCATAACTCACCATCAGATTCAGGGTGCCGTTCAGGGTCTGCATAAGAAGGACATACAGGGTCTGCATAAGATGAACATACAGGGTCTGCATAGGAAGAGCAGGACAATGTGAGCTCTGTGAATGGACATGACATCCTGGCAATGGGACTCTTGTCATTATCTATGGTTATTAGAAAAACTACCATTTTTTTGGGCCTTAATTAACTCATCCAGTCGCTGACGTCCAAAGTTTCATAAGCCCAGAGCGCCATTGACGTAGCCGACGTCCGTTTTTGAAGAAGAAAAAAACGTCCAGAACCCAAGATAAAGTGATCCGAAGATTTACTGCTCCATTCACTTCTTGGTTAACTTATTACTTAAAAATCCTGTATCTCGGCCAAAAGTGGAATAAAGGGAACGGGAGGTCGCGATGACATTTTCTTTTTTTCGGAAGCACAGTGAAATCCTCTGTGATTAGCAACCATCAGGGGATCGATCATACTGGAGATAAATATTCTGTGACTACTTGAAAATCTAAGAATAAATCTCTGGCACTGGGCAAACACAGCCAGAAATAAGTCTGGCACTAAATGAGTTAAGAATGTTTTTTTGCTTCTTGACTATACATTGTAGTTCCGTTTTACAAACGTATTTAGAATATTAATGGCACATGGCAAATGTTCCCTCTTGATACCAGCTACTGTACGCGTGTGTCTGTACGCGTGTGTCTGCCCATAAATTATTAAGTCTTGCTTTGTCTTTTTTTAAAGTGATTCCAGTGCAGAAATAAAGACATAAATAAATGTAAAGAAAATAAGTTAAGTAAAATCTGATCTTACCATAGTCCTCCAACAGGTGGGGTTGGTGTTGCTTAAGGGCTTCATAAAATGCTGCTTTTATGACTATTCCACCTGAATCTAGCACCTTTACATATAGTATCCTCATTTGGCCCCTGCTTGTCGTCTCAGCGTGAATATAGCCATAGATCTCTGGATGGACAAAGACTCCTAGACTGTCTACTATAGCCAAGACTATGGAAACATCTTGAATCAAACGTGCCCTGTGCTGGGTCACAAAACGTGCTGTTTGAAAGAAGAAAAAAAGAGTGGATTAGGAACATTCATCACAGCAAATTATTTCATAATAATGATAAATAAAGTAGGCTACTCTGCATCTCTACATCCGCTCATAACTAGTAGTGTAACAACTGTTACATTATTTTGTAGGTTTGGAATGAGATGTTGAGGATGTACACCAAAAGGTAGCACCAGCCAACAACCTAGGACAGAAAAAGCTCACCTTTTGCATCCATGTGAAGTTGAGTCCCACTCCTATCAGCAGCATCCTGTTGAACACAATCATGTTATTTTAATCATGTGATGCTTGAGCGCAATTAAGAGCGTTAACATTATGTCTTGTTGTATGATAGCCTACTGACTAGTGTAGTGGCCAACCTGAAATCCACCACATGAGATGTTTCCCTGTTTGTTTGTATTTTGGTGAGACATGTGGATTAAGCTGTCTGTCCCAGACAATGAAATGCATATTGATGGTTCCCAGTGTTGGGCAAGTTACTTAGTTTTAGTTATAGTTTAGTTAGGGACGTTTATGTCCCCAGGAAGCGGCGAAGGCAAGACCCACCCAACTCTGCCTCCGATTGGATCATCAACTCTCAATAGCTATATTCAGGAATACCTAAACGCTCCTAAAGTTTTTTTATTTTGCAGCTTTTTTATAGGGTCCCCCCATGATACCTTTTCTCATTTTTTGTGACATGGTATAGACGAATCCACAGACGCGCTGCCTGTAGCTGCCTGTAGGCGGCCATTGCTGCGGTGTCGCGTCCGCGGAGTGTTGACGCCGCAGTAATGGCTGCGCGCAGGGCAGCGCTCCGTGGATTCGTCTATAGAGAAAAGTATCTCAATTTGCCATTGTTGTACTTTAATGTTTTGATGAGAAGTATTTTATCAATTTATGGGGGGTTCAACCATATAGGCTACTGACCCGTGCGTTTTGAAAACCTTACACCCACACCTAACACCATGCCACAAATCTAAAACCTGTCACTAAGTGCACAATCTTTATCATTTCTGTACATATTCCCTCCCAGCTATTATAACTACAGCTTGTAGCAGTTTGTCAGAGCTAATCTCACAAACCGTTGGGCCGATCAGCACCCAATTGCTTGTGCACATTACCAGTAGGTCACAGATGTAGCTCCACTAATTTCCCCAACATATGTTTTACACTTTTTGAAATATCTAACTGTAATTGTATGTATCATGTAATTATTTCCACAAATGTGCAAATTATCTCATTAAATTATGCACAATACCAACATTTCCTCAACAGAATTCTACTGGTAAAATCACCTTAGGGCCAACTTTTTATAAGACCATTGCTTTCCAAAACGTATTGTCTAGAAGTCATATAAATGATTCCCACACATCACGGTTTCATATGGGGGTAGGTTTGTTTAGAGAGTGATAACTGCCATTAAGCTACTATTGGCAGGGTTATCATACCAAAATATAAACTAAAGACATGTAGGAAGACAAAAATACAAAAACATTACGGTCACCTTAGGTGGTACCAATATGTGAAAATATCAGTGTTGGCCCCTGGACTATATTACTTTATGATGGAGACAAGACTCTTACCAATAGTAACAGTCATCACAGTCATCACAACCTATCACGGGGCTGCCATCATCTGGTTTGTTTCAGCCGGGACAGATCCACATCCGGTTTCCTCAATCTCATCATCTCGTACCTATAAGGTGAACAAATGGATCATAAATAAATGTTATCAATAACACCAGACCTCGGGAATGACAAGTTGGAAATGCATGCCCACCCAGTTAAGCAATACCCGTTGTCCTTTTTATGCCCATATAGGCATGCTCAAATATGGAGTCCAGGCCAGTTTATGATGTCATCCGGTCAACCGCCATTGACGGAGATCTCCATCTTTTCCAATTCCACAAGAGGGGCTCTAACGCGACTTGGGAATGATCCTAGGACCTTGAAAGAAGGAATGGATGGATGTGGTGTCATTCCACTACTTCTTTATGAGTTTTAGAAAAAACGTCCTTTCTCTGTTTTTTCTCTTTTTTTGGTGAAAACGGCTGCCGACCGGAACAAAATGGTAAAAAAAAAAAACTGGCAGAAGCAACATAATTAATTAATTATTAAGGGTTAGGGACGGTTTATTAATTATTAATTGTTTCAATATTACAATCAATCACCATGCTTGATCAGTTTCACAAGACTTGAACGATGCATAGAATTGCATACAATTATGCATATTAGCTGCATCATAAATCCATTTTCGGTTTAATTAGTATGATGCCATCATTAGGTTAGCATAAGTAAATATGTTGCGCTATCCTGATTATCAGACTGAAGCATCGTGAAGCAGTCCACTCAATGGAGCCAGGCTAATGTTGTACAGTATTGCCAACCTTGGGAAAGTGTGTTGTACCACACTCTCACCCTTTCGTACCACTTCCACGGTGGTGCACGTTGCATCGTTTTGAATATGGTCATATCCCCAACCACTTCCATATCACCAAGTTATTCAACATATAAAATCAGCTTTCGATTGATACCATTATCAATCACAAAATTATGTTGATGTTACATTGATTCATCACAATATGTTTTCATCGGTATCATGCATCCCTAATGCACATGTACAGTATTTGCCTATTGCCTAAATGTACTAGCCCGGAATCCAGAAGAATCTGCCAGTGCAACAAAAAAATAAATGCCCTTGAACGAAGTGATATTAGTCTGGCCATGCCAGGCTAACTTGCCCTAGCAATCCCTCTCTGGACAAGACAAGACCTAGCCTTGGATCAAGACTATTTTATCGAGTCTGACTTTGTCAAAATTGATAAAATACATCTATGATAGTCTTGATCCAAGGCTAGACAAGGCCTAATGTGTCCTTCCACCCTGCACAGCCAAAACGCTTCATGTTCTCCGTTGTTGATAAGAGAGTGTAGGCTATTCAAGATCATCAACTCTCAATAGCTATATTCAGGAATACCTAAACGCTCGCCCCAAAACACAGTCGCCTCAGGGCAAATCCGACGACCTTGGAACGGTCGCCACCTGGTATTCCTAAACGTTACCTCTCAGTGAACTATACCTAAACCTAACCTTATTCCTAAACGTAACCTCAGTAAACTATGCCTAAACCTAACCTTATTCCTGAACGTAACCTCAATAAAACTACATTCAGCTCTTGCTGCTATCTTTAATTATTATGAATAATATTCTCCGGTAACACTTTATCATTATGATTACATTCATACACATAATTAAGGCTTAGTTAAGGCTTTATTAATGATTAGCTCATTAATAAGCTATAAGCTCTTATGCATAGGCGATTTTAGCCCCTGTCAGGAGGGGGGGGGGGGCAAAATAGACAATTTTACATCAAGGTGCCCAGATGTCCCTCGTGCCCTCCCATCCTGTATCCTCTGTAAATAGCAGATGGGCTGGGCTCACAGATCAACACATTGTCAAGAGACAACACTATTAATCTACTGTCACCAGCATGGCTAATACAGTGCAAATACATCATCCTATATTAAGAGCACTGAATAAAAACGGTACTCTGTCTGCAAAGTAGCCTACTTAAGCCAATAAAACAATTAGGCTAAACTAGCAGTAAGCAAAACAAACAATGTAACTAATAATGCAAAATTCCATGTAGGCAGGAGTCATTACCATGGCAGCTTGTGATGGACATTTTCATTAATATTTCATTTTTGCCACGGACATGCAAAATTATGATATTACCAAAAACACATTGGCCTAGCCCTAAATGTATACTAATGGGCTCCTAATGTGTCATATGTTCTATTCCAATGTGCTGCACATTTTAAAACAATAGTCTGTCTGCATTAACTACTGAGCCACTTAACCACCAAAAGAAAAATCCTAATTATTTTGGAACTCAATAATTGAGTCTAATCAGTACAGACAGCATATTATACATCTATGGCTATTATAGAGATTGCTGGCTTTTCAAAGGACAGTGTTACTTGAGGACAAAAGGAGATCAAATCAAGTTCTACCAGCAGGGTTGGGCAGCATTTATTTCCAGAGGGCCATACTGACCTCGATAAAGTGAATGACACATTGTAATTTAATTAAAACTTGAAACACATAGTGTTGAATTAAGTTAAAACTGCATGCATTTGGTAGATATGCCAGACTATCTTTACAATAAGGTCTTTGCTTTCACAACAAGTTTCAGAAAAAAAAGTTTCAATATTACAATCGATCACCAATCTTTTTTTTTTTTTTTTTACAGCTGCGCTGTAGGCTACTGTACACTCTGTACTCTGTACGAGGTTACAATGAAAAGATTACTTACATAAAACAATCCACGTCAATGCCGTATCAACTTTTAAATGAGCCTATGAATTTAGACAGTATCTTATCTTAACTGATATGCACCACTCCAAAGGTCACTGATAAAACACATTGCATTATGTTATAAATTTGGACTCAAGGCAGACTGTTTCACTGTTACATGGAAGAATGCAGGTATGTACTCGAATGGTAAATATGAATTACTATTAATTGAAGTCGAGTTAAATTAAATTGTCCCAAACATATGGCAGCCTTTTAGAATGTAGTTTTTTGGGGGGGTCATTTTGTTTTTCTTTGAGGACTTGGCGGGCCGGATTGAGATGGTCAAAGGGCCGGGTCTGGCCCCCGGGCCGTATGTTGCCCATATGTGAGCTAAACCATTGGTTTTGTTTGGCAAGGTACGGTAGCTAGTTGAGGTTTCCATTAAGGTGATCAGGTATTCTGCTGTTGATGAAAAAGTCCAAGGCATGCAAATGTAACAATGGAAAAAAGACACACACTACAAGCTACACTTGATTTGATTTATTAGACGTAATAATTACGTACATGTTAAATGCTTCTCATGGAAACGTCAAGGATGAAATGCCAATGGAACACTGTAACAAGGAAACTTGAGAGACAAAAAAGATATGTAGGCTTACATGATGATCGAGTGATTAATACCTCTGATACGTGTAAAAGTGGAGATCATTTTACTAAACACATGTTTTCTGGCAGAACGTTCAAATGCACATGAAACTAGAGGACAATATCTGACTCCAATTCTTAGGAATGGATTATTGGGTGAGTAAACACGCAGCAAGGAGAAGATTTATGCCGCAGAGATCAGTGTGATGTCCGGGAGGGGATAGGACCCCGCTGTGTATTTGGAATACAGACATTCTAGGGCTAGTTCTTTCCTTGCCAAACGTGTGAACTCCATGAGTTCCAACTCCAAGACCCACGCTACCAATACCATAGATTAAACCAGTAACCACTAACCAGTGAGGAAACAACAACTTAAGTTAAAACATAACTTAGAAAAGCTTGAAAAATATAGAAATGACAGACTCACCTCCTCCAGCCTCCACACATAGAGTTAAAAAATAATCGATAGGGCACCGGAAAATCCCGCCCATTCACTTGTATGGAGTTGCTCACCCAGTAGTCTCGCTTAGCCAGACAACTGGGGAAGAGAATGTGGCACGCTTTGAAGTTGCCTGCATGGCAACTGCAAGCACCACACCTTAAAGGGACACCATGAATTTTAACTTTTTCTTCTTTTTTGTGTGTTTTTGGTCTCCCCTACCTCTCTTCTATCCTCAAAAAATACCTCAGTTTGAACACTCAGGCTTTCACAGCAAATCTGGGGTTTTCTGTAAATTGGTCTCAAAACAGGCCAAACTGATTTGGTCCCTGACGTGACGTCACGTGATTTGTATATCCCTCCCGTTTTTCAGTAAAAAAAAAAAAAGAAAAAAAAACTTTTTTTCCACACAGAACCAGGAGATAACATGCATACAAACTGGCTCAATGGTGCCCGTGCCAAACAGGACAATGTGGTATTGCAGGTGAAAGTGCTTTATAAGCCAGAGAGAAGTTAGTTGGAATGAGTATATCTGAGGCTTGATTTAGGCTCAAACCTTTTGAAAAACGTTTGAGGGACATAAACAATAATGATATTAAATATTATTATTATTATTAAATTCATGGTGTAGTCCCTTTAAATCTCTACAGGTTGTTACACGTTACAACTGCTAAAATGCCATAAATAATGGGTTATTTTCATAGTACTTTTTATGAATGCAGATATTATAATCAGACAACCAACAAATGTACTAAGGATTTATTATTTATAAACCAGCAGCAATGGTACATATAATCCGTGAGCCAGGGGGGTTGGTCAGTATCACCTGAGGGGAATAATGCCCATAGTGATTTTTGTCATGGTATATACATCAGGGGCGTCGTGTCATGAGGGCCAGTGGGGCCGCGGCCTGGTCAGTAAAGACCCTGCCCCGTCTAGTGATGTGTCGGTCATGATCGATTTGTTCAAGAACTAGTTCTTTGACGTGAACGTGAACGAACACGTTCACTTCTCGAAACTGTTACGTTCACGATTTCGTTCATGCCCCCCCTCCCCCTCCCCCGCACACTGCACACACGACAGGCGGGCTGTTATTCCTCCCGCGACAGACAGACCATCAGACAGACAGAAAGCTGTGCTGTAGAGTTTTCCTGTATAGACATGCATGCATATTGCTATTTGAATTGAAATAAAGGTAGCCTACTGTTGTTCCTGGACAAAAGACAGATAGTGTTAGCACCACATTTAAGTATCAAAATAAATAAATATGCATGGTCCTAAAGGACAGATAGGTCAATTAACACGTTTTAGTTTGAGTAGAAGATGCAAATAGTATGCTACAGCTACTATTCATGAAGTTAATAGTATAGTTAAAGACATGGTTGGAAATCGATAGTCATGTGAGTGTACTGACTTGGGCTGCTTTGTATAAAAATTATTATTGTTATTATAAATAATTATCTTCAAATAAAAAATAATTTACATTATATATTGCAGTAATTTATTACTTCTACACATTATATTACAAAGAAGATGGTGCAATTAGATGGTGAATGACAGTGCTGTGTTTCTGTGCAGACTGTGCAGTCATGTCAGTGGGATCAGACGCACACAGTTGCATGCAGTTAGCGTAGCGCATCGCATACGCTCCGCCAGGACCGGAAGCGCTACTGAACGAGAACGTGAACGAATCATTTGAACGAATCTTTACCGTGAACGTGAACGAAATCGTTCGTTCACCGAAATGAACTGTTTTTCCCACCACTAGCCCCGTCTAGCTGCTAAAACTGCTGGGCAAGATTCGCATGGGAAAAAAACAACATAACAACATTAGCAGCCCCTCACCCTCTTCTGTTGTAGCCAACCACAGCAAGTCGCCTTTGTTTACAAATTGCCCTCAATTGCAATTCGGCCGAATTGTAAATGAGGGCCATTTGAAAACCGGTTAGGCCGCCTGATGCAACTGAAATGGTAAAAAACTCTCAATGTCTCTGGCAGTGTTTTTGGTGTAACAGTTAAAGAACAGCAGCTTGATTCATTTTGGACCCACCTTGCAATCAAAGAATGCAAGGGTGAAAAATTTTACACACTAATTAAGGTTTTGGATGCGTGCACAGCTGGCGCCTTCTCCAGTGTCCATTGTTTCTTAAACACATTGATAACACTGCCAATGACCACATGCGCCGTTGAAAGCCTATTTGCTATCATGCACTTTATGTTATAACACTAGGCAAAAATTACACGGGTCAATATATGAAAACATACTACTTAACCCCCCAAATACATTATTAAAAAGGTTTTTCAATTGGTTCCGGTACCTTTAGGCATGCTAAAGAACATACTAAAAATCTAGGAAATTGTCTCGGAAAGCCGTAATTTTCTAGATTTGCCAGGAGCTTAAAATGGCTTTATAACCAATACTGTTTAACCTAGAAAGGTGTCTAACCCTATGTTTTAGGGTTCAAGGAATGTGGCTGAATCAGTGAAATTGCCATCAGTTAATTACTTATTGCCAAATCATGGCGATGGTGATGTTCCATTGTACTAAATTGTGTTGAAAACAACAAATTGTATTGCATGTATGTGAGGGAATCTGTGAACTTATGGTGATTCATATGGGGATTCATAAGGGGGGAGGGGGATCATAGGTGTAGAATCTATTTCTGATGTTATATTTTCAATTGCCGGTCAGTCTTAGGCCTATGTGCTAAAGGTCAGGTCAAGGTCTCTCTCTCGTACCTTATCATCCAACCAGTTGTCCAAGTAGGCAGCAGTTAGGCTACTGTATGGTCACTGGTTGACATGTACAGTATTCACCTCACGATTAACATGCAGCTGTTTGTTGACACCTTGCAGGTATGCAGGAATCAGCCAGAACAGCCCTATAATATAATTGTGCATCCCGGTGGGATGCATGTTATGCAGTCATTCATCAGCTGCATTGTAAAACTGATGCAAGGTTCAGCACTGGAAATGCATGTGGTTGCATTATGGGGGGCTGACAGGCAAGTTCAGTGGTACGTCCTGAGTGTATCAGCAGCGCTCTTGAAGTGGTTTCTGTCAATTGGGCCAAAGACATTTGAACAGATACAGCAGTAGCCTACCCGGACACTGCACATCTCCATCCTCATGGCTGACAGTGGGTAGACAACTTCGTCCTACACTTCATATCCACCAGTTTGAAAGTGCAGGGAGACACATTGACATTAACTTGTCACCTTCTCTCTTATGAAGCACATGATGAAGTACTTCTTCCGTGCTGGCCATGTGAATCATTCCGATTGAATCATTGCAAACAGACCACTAGGGGGCGAGCCCAACTTGTTTGCGATGGTTTTTGAAAACCTTATGCCCATACCCAGGCATGCAATGCTCATTTCGTCATTTGGTATGTTCTGGCACTCTATTTCAATGACGTGACGCGCACGTCGCTTAACACCTACACTGCAAGTCACACAATGGACAATTGATATGCATCTAGGCTTATTCCTATGTTAATTCGCTAGGTGTGAATCGGGAACCTTTGAAAACTTTGTTGAGGTGCGAATTTAAAGTAGTTTTAAATCTATGTGTGTGCCTGCGCGTGCTCCTGGTCAAACAGGTTCCGGCACGGCGTGCAAGGCCAGTGAGCATTGCACCCCTGCCCATACCTAACACCATGCCAAAAATCTGAAACTTGTCACCAAGTGCACGATTTTCATGAATTCCCCCTCAGCCAATCTGGGAAACCATGGTGGAAAAAAAGGTAAAAAAAACAACGCCCTCTGCTGTTGTTTTCCTTTGAATTTGGTTCTGGGGGGACCTCCCAGTAGAATGAGGATAACATGTCCATGTTGGCTGGTAGGTCCGCCTTCAGCCCCCCACTTCCAGTCCATGTGTCTTTGTTTACATTCCTAACATTCCTAACTATACACGTTGTAATAGGAGCTCCCGACAGATTCAGCTGCAGAGCTCCCAGCTAACACATGTTCACAGAAAGCTTTGAGCAGGGCCACTGCTGTCCATTTTGGCTACATGTTCCTTCCTTCCTTCCTTCCTTCCTTCCTTCCTTCCTTCCTTCCTTCCTTCCTTCCTTCCTTCCTTCCTTCCTTCCTTCCTTCCTTCCTTCCTTCCTTCCTTCCTTCCTTCCTTCCTTCCTTCCTTCCTTCCTTCCTTCCTTCCTTCCTTCCTTCCTTCCTTCCTTCCTTCCTCCATTCATTCATCCATTCATCAATGCCACAAGCAGATAATAAAGCCACTATAAAGTTGAGTTGAGTTCAACCAGATTATTATTTTGATAGGATATGGTCTGGGGTCATCAAAATGATGTTGAATAGATTTTACACACCATTATAATGTTCTTATTTTGACCATAATACCCAATTACTGAGTGTCAAGTGTACAGGTTTTCTTCAGAATATGTACACTGATTTACTATGACACTATGGCACTTATGAGTCCACTAGTGGTTCTCAAACATTTTATCTGCAAGGACCCCATTACTCTGAAAGTGTACAAATGGAACGGGTCCATTTGGTTCCATTTGTGCACTCTCAGAGCTGTTATGGTCATCTCTTTATAAGTTTCTGGTAATATTATTGTCCGCTCATTTTGTATGTCCATGGCAAAAAAATAAAAAAAGTTGACAAAAATGTCCACCACAAGCCAGCATGGCGATGATCCCTGTATACTATATGGTTTTGGATACTAGGTTCATTGTTTACCTGTGTTCCTAGTTTACTGAGGCACTTCACTGTCTCTCTGCATTTGATGTAGGCTATGTGAATACCTTGATTGTTGTAAGTAGCTCTGTTTTAGGCCAGGGCTTCTTCAAAATACCTGGAATGTGAATTGTGTGTGTGACCATTTTAGAAGTGGGATGTACAGTACATTTGACCACAGTCTGGAAGAGGCATTCCTTACAAAGTTTCTACCAATGTCTTAAGTCATAATAGTCTTATACAGCTTGGTCCATAGTCCATAGTGTCCATAGTTGTGAAAGGCCTGCAGATTGCAGGAATGCCCAAGCCAAGAGATACATACATACATACATACACACACACACACACACACACACACACACACACACACACACACACACACACACACACACACACACACACACACACACACACACACACACACACACACACACACACACACACACACACACACACACATATATAATAAACTTTATTTGTATAGCACCTTTCATGACATGAAATGCAGCTCAAAGTGCTTTACAGAGCAAGAATACAATTACAGTTAGAACCAATTTAACAATATATATAACAATATATATATTAATATAGCATTAGATATGCAAATAAACAACTTGTTATACTTAGGTATGCAAACAAACAACTTGTTATATACTTAGGTATGCAAATAAACAACTCGTTATATACTTAGGTATGCAAACAAACAACTTGTTATATTCTTAGGTATGCAAATGAACAACTTGTTATATACTTAGGTACGCAAACAAACAACTTGTTATATACTTAGGTATGCAAACAAACAACTTGTTATGATACTTTGTGTTTGTATGTGCTAAATGTTTATTTTATAATCCCTCCTTACATCTTGCCACTGCTGCTTTGTTTAGGTCGATTTCAGTGTTGGATGAGTATTATTTTAGCTTTTACTGTGATTTTACTGTGTTTATTTCATGATTTGTCTGTTTGTTTCTCCCCCAAATACGAGTCCTGTTTAATCCACAGTCTGAGGGAGCTGAGTGCTGCAGCCTACCGGCTACAAGGGGTTTCACAATAAGTTTCACTATAAAGAACGAGCACACCATTCAAGTAATAGGGCGACAGAAAAGAACATGGATGGACGCGTCCATTGAAGATCAATGTAGAAGTGGCGCCATCCTCTTTCCATGGTGGCACTCTTTTATTGTTCCTGCATGCTGTGTGCGTGTGCTGTGTGGTTCTATAGGCTTTAGGTGGGTTTAGAGTAGCCTATTTTATAGCTTTAGCTTGGCTCCCCAATAAGGTTGTAGCCCACTGGCCAACTGACTCTGCTGTAACTTAATTAGTTGTGTACTTTATATTGTATGGTGGCTGTAATCTGTGCTTTTAAGAGTTATTGAGCTGAAATGCATGGATTTGTGATTTTAATTAAGAATCTAATAAATAACTGCCTCATGCACAGTACCGCTTACCTTTTATGTGTTTGGGGGAAACTCACGTCTCGTTAATATTATCTGTGTTTTTGGGGAAGCCAATTTATCATACATTACAAATTCATCTATGTTGATCTAACATCTTCAAGGTGGCGTTGATTAAATTCCTTGCCACACCAGGTTACATTTGCAATGATTACTATCAGAATATAGAGCTTTTTCACATTTATTTAGACATAATATCACTTAAACCACCTTTACTCGCTGAAATTATCTCTCTGCATGTTCTACTTCACAGACAAGGCGTTCCTAATGATAACATACATCTCTGAATTGAGGTTCTGGTTGGTAGAATGGAACATCCACCAAAATCATCACTTCCACACAAGTTTTACTTTGTTTGGGTTATGAGTTTCACCATCACAATCAACTGCCTAAAAGTACCTGTCACCTGTTAAGGTTAGGGTTCGTGTTCGTGTGGTTAGGGTTAACATTAAGGTTAGGCATAGTGTTTGTGAGGTTAGGGTTAAGGTTAGGTTTCGGCATAGTTTTTGTGAAGTTAAATGTTAGGGTTTGGTGCAACCTGGGCGACACACCAATGAAAGAGTGAGTCCCATCTCTGAGGAGGGCTTTCGATCGACAGTTCAGAAACCTGCCTACCCGACCCCTTTTTCTGGGGTTTAGGAACAGTGGTTCTCAAAGGCGGATCTGAGGACCCCCAGGTGTCAAGGGGGTCCTCGGCTAAATAATTGAATTGATAGTTAGGAACCAAATGGACATTAACAGATTTGTAACTCTCAGAGTTATGGGGGTCCTTCGCCTAATGAATACCAAACTGGGGGTACTTGGAAAAAAGAAGAAAGTTTGTCATGCACTGGTTTAGAACATGAATAAAGGTCCATCTATCTACACCTCCCCCAAAAACCAGTAGGGGTCAGCAATGGACTATATGGACGGAATTGGGAATATAGGCATCAGGTGAGTGGTGAGCAGGACCCAAACACAGACAACTGTAGGAAAGATTGTTTGTCTCTAACATGTTTATTTAAACTAAATTATCCCACAAACTGGGCAGGCAAAACATAAACATGTACAACATGTAGGCCTACACAGAAGGCATAAAACCAAAATGAACAAGTAATCACACCATGGAACTAGGAACTAATAAAGACCAGTGGTGTTGTTACGACCCGCTGTCTAGGGTAGGGAAGGCAACGTAATAATGGAGGACAACAGCGCTTTAAAAAATGAATTGCTTTTATTTTCATTTCTTGAGCAGAGACTTTAACTATTTTTGTCTTTTTTAAGTGCAAAAATAAAACTAAAAATAACTGACTAATACAAAAGAAAATACCCCTAACCTTAACTCTTGACCAAAATAAAAATACAATTTCTAATCTTACCTAACTAAATAAAACAGAGACAAATTGGGAATTTGGTAAACCAACCAAACATACCAAAAAGCCCTACATAGTGATTAATCAAGTATTAAAGAATGAATTCAAAAATATAAACACAACTGAAGGACTCAAAGTTAACGAGTGGCAAATCTAACAAACTGAACAAAAAGGTTACAAAAGGCTACAGCAGTAGAGAGCTAGAGTCTCTGCTGCTGTTAAGATGCCAGTCCCCACTGCTGCTAGAGCAGAGAATCAGAATCAGTTTTATTGTCACATCACAGGTTTACAAGGTAAAAAAGTGGGTGAAATTCTTTTTTGTACATCGTTCCCAGAGTGAGGCTTAATAGGTGAGGACTCCGGATAACAGCCACTCACGGCTAGGGCATGGACAGGGGTGACGAATGAGAGCAGGGGACAGGGTATGGAAGATTTTATTAGGCTGGACCTGTCACAGCCTGTGTACAATCAGCCACTTCACACTCATACCAGCAATCAGCACCACACCCAGTCTCGCAGCTTTCACACCATTCTCCACCTTATGAATACATAAAAGCAACAATAAAACACAAGCGACAAATAATACCGCAATATTCCAAAGCATCATAATTATCCCAAATAAACCAAATACTAATATATGATAATTGATACAAATACGGCTGGCCGTAACAGGTGTAAAGAAACTAAGTACATGTACTCAAGTACTGTCCTTAAGTACAATTTTGAGGATTTTTTACTTTGCTGGAGTATTTACAAATTTCAGTACTTTTACTTCTACTACACTACACTACATCTCAGAGGCTAATGGTTCTGTACTTTTTGGCTAGTTACTAGTGACTTTGTAGATTTGGATTATTATTACAAAAAATACATTAACCACTTTAGCCCTTTTTTTGTCCATTTGAAAATAGCTGATCTACAAGCTCACAATGCATTGTCGATGGGACGCATTGTGAACTTGTAGATCTGCTATTTTCAAAGGATTTTTATAAATTGTATCCATTTGAAAACTTGTGAAATGGGACATTCTGCATAATGAGTACTTTTTGGTACTTTAAGTACATTTTGATACCAATACTCAAGTACATTTTGAATTCCGGACTTTTACGTAACAGAGTATTTCTACATTGCAGTATTGATACTTTTACTTAAGTAAAATATTTGAGTAGTTTTTCCGTGTCCAGTCTTATATCTCTCTTCCACTTCTGGAACTAAGTAAACCGTGTCATGAAATATATTTCACAGGTTATAGAATGGACCATGTTTCTATACGCTACCACTCAGTTTCACATAGGGTACTCAGAACCTAATTCTGGTCCTGCTTAAGAGCAGTGGTGGGACAAGTATTCAAATATTTGACTTAAGTTAAAGTATCAATACCCTATTGTAGAAATAGTCTATTACAAGTCTGGTAAAAGTTTACTTGGGTAAAAGTACAAAATTGGCATCAAAATATATTTAAAGTACCAAAAGTAAAAGTACTCATTATGCTGAAGGTCCCATATTTCACACGTTTAATTGTATAAAATGCAATTTGAAAATAGCAGATCTACAAGCTCACAACGCAAGTTTTTAGATCGGCTATTTTCAAATTGCCAAAGTCTGAAGTGGTTTTGTAATAACAATCAAAATCTACAAAGTAACTAGTAACTGACGTTTTCAAATAATTATAGTGGAGTAAAAGTACAAATATTGAAAATTGGAAGTACTCCAGTGAAGTAAAAAAAAATTGCAATTAAGTAGAGTAAGCCAACTTGAGTAAATTTACATAGTTACTTTCCACCGCTGCTTAAGAGGTGGTATACTAACCATGAGTTCTGGAAACCCAGACTTATAAATTCAGAATTTTTGTATCTCTGTTTGACAATGCTTGAGGCTCAGAGCCAATATAATTTTCAGCCCTAAACTTTGGAAGTAAAATGTTTAGGGGGACCAATGGCGTTGTGGTCAGCCTGCTCTACATTATAGAATAGAATAGAAATATTTCTACACAACAGCAGTAATACCTGAATAATGGGAATGCTGAGATGAGAAGTAAAATGACTTCCATTCCCTAATTAAAACTATGTCAGACAACACTGTTACTGTAGTTGGTTAAATACACTTGTCTGAGTAGAATTAGAATGAAACGTGAATGAATTCCCAAGCAAGCTTTTTTTTTTAACTGGGGGGGGGGGGGGGGCAAAGTGTGTCCTCCTCACCTTGACAGCTTCACATTTCCAGAGCCCATGGATTTAAGCCCGTCTGTGACATGTCTAACACATAAAACCTTTCCAAATTGTGCATGCATCAAATAAAAAAGTATAAAAATATATACTGTATAAACTAGAAAAAGTGCTCCTCGGAGCACAGGTCTCCGCCAGGTCAGGTACGTTATTGTGGCCTCCTGGTGGCGCTATAATAGGCCAATGTGAAAAGGGTGCCATTTATTCTTAGGTCGTTCACGGCAATCGGACACTCCATGCATGATTTGAGGCATTTTGTTCCAAAAATGTGTTTTGCTAAATTAGACCTGCTGGTGGCGCTATAACAGGCCAATATGAAAAAGGGTGGCATTTCTTCCTCGGCCTAGTGGGAATGTGTTTGTTAAATTTCACGAAAATCGCAAGCTGCGTTCATGATTTGAGGCATTTTGTTCAAAACGGACCAATCCTGCAAACTTTGGAAGCCAAGCATAGGCAATGAGGATGGAATATGGGAAATCGGACAGATCCGGGTTGATCACATGACTATAGAGATACTGTGTACCGATTTGCATGACGTTTGGATAAAATCTGTAGGAGTAATGTAAAAAAATGGGTTTTGCAAAAGTCGGTCTCATGGTGGCGCTATGACGGGCTGATCTGAAAAATGTGAGTGTGTGTGTGCAGTTTCATAGCGACAGGGCCAACGGTGGCGGAGATTAGCTGGTCGCAGACAGAAGGACGGACACACACACACACACACACACACACACACACACACACACACACACACACACACGGACGGACGGACGGACGGACAGGGGGTAAAACATACTCTCTCGCCATGCCTTTCGGCCTGGCGGAGACAATGATCAAATAAAAAAATGGTGCATGGTGCATGGATCATACAACAGACATGGCTTCCAGTTCCTCTTCTCCCCCCATCTCCCCCATCCTTTAAGTCAGAAGGGCCCAGGGCTTTTGGCCAGTCCCTTTACTGTAGCAATAGCCTGAAAGCGTTCCGTAGGCACGCACATAAAATATACCTGCAACAGACAGGGAGCGGTATAAATCAGTCATGGACAGACACACAGGGGCTCAACAAGGAACAGTCCATTAGGTTATACAGTATTTACAGTGTAGATTACACAACACAAGAGATTTTTGCTGCATGGTAAACAGGCAGCCTTCAAATGACCCACCGTTCTAGAAAGGCTCTGTCACAAACAGAGGACAAGACTCTTTCATAGAATACTATTTTGTTTTTCATAACGATGTGGTTCCTCTTTGGAGAGCAGAGTGAGTGTGTGTGGTGGGTTTCTCATTCATTACCTGCTAGGAGAGTGAAGGGCACAGATAACCAGCCAGTTATCGTTCTTGTATGTACTCCGATAATCACAGTCCAGGTGAGTACGACCAAGAAGTTATAGCAAGCTGGGAAAGGTGGGAGTTAGAAGATTATTCATTGTGTGTGTGTGTGTGTGTGTGTGCGCGTGCGTGCGTGCGTGCGTGCGTGCGTGCGTGTGTGCGCGCGTGTGTGTGTGTGTGTGTGTGTGTGTGTGTGTACACTGTAAGAAAACAATAAATGTATGCTGTGAATACTTGTGTGAGGACTCACAGGAAACAAAGAACAAAATCCCTGCCGTTGGACTTTTCAGCGGCAACGATTTGCAGTAAAGAATAAACAAGCTCCTGAAGAAAATCATGAGGCCACAGGAGCATGCCAGGCACCCGACCATGAAGAAAAGGAAGAATATTGCATCTGCATCTGGGGGGAGGGGAGGGGTCGATCACAAGGAATCAAACATTCCTGACATCTTTGAGCTTTGGATAATCGATCAGGTGATCAGTGAAATCCTCAGTGTTATTTTAGCTCAGAGTTTACAAATACAGGTCTATTTGGCTGCATTTGTACTCTCAGTGATACACTGATACTTTACTGTCTCAGAACAGAGCTCACTGTGAATTGTAAAGAAAAGAAAAAAGGCAGCTTAAAGAATATAACATGAAATATTTGTATTTTCTTTACTTTTTCTTAAAAAATTGCATTGATTCAGTCGATATGATCAGGCCTGGAATTTCTTCATTTTAGGGGCAAGCCCAAGCTGAAATCAGCATAGGCAGTGCAGGCAGGGGGCACCACGGCCACTGTGGCCGTTGGGCATGTAATTTTAAAAGGGCAGCCAAAGAGATGGGCAACATTGTGGCCGCCATGAAATTCCTGCCCTGGATATGATGCAGGCCGAGGGTCAAACCAGCTGACCTTCCAACTCCCAGGCAGATTCTCTACTCACTCAACTACTTTGACATGACCAACCAAAGAGAATTCATGCATGTTTCACTCTGATACTTCTAGGCTTCTATTTCCTTCAACCAAATTATGTATGTGCTTTCAATCTGACTGGTGGGTCTTAACCATGTAGTGTACATGCATGTACTTACACGCAAAAAACACAGAGACACACCACAGGCCGGTCCCCACAATGGCAAAGATTAGACTCCAAATCATGAATCTGTCCCTTTTCGCCAGTTCCGTCGCCTCAACGTCACTGTAACGGCAACCGGACAGGAAGAATTATGGGAGATAAGGAAGATGAACAAATATGAAATGAGACACACACAGTTTTAGAACGGAAGTTCTGATCCATCCAAAACAGCAAGCATTACAAATGACAAAACAATCAAAGCAAAAGCAATGTGAAGGACTCAAAGTTGTTCTAAATGTCATACAATGATACAGTGGTTCCCAACTTTTTATGGATGAGGGCCCACTTGAAAGTCCACCCATTCAGCATTCTGCTGCTGTGTTATATGGTCAGATGGGTGGGCCGTAGTGATGAGCGGGTCGACCCGCAGCGCGGGTGGGTCGAGTCAGGATTTCAGAGGCAATTATGCGGGCTGCGGGTGAGCGGGTTGGCCTCTCTAACACGCAAAAAATAAAAATAAATCACATGCTCTTGTTTTGTCTTTATTCCTAATAAGAATAAGAATAATAACAATAAAACAGTTTGAATACACTTGGGGTGTATACTTGAAGATTATTTTCTAACCTTCATGATTTTACAGAATTATAGGAGGCAGGCTAAAGGTTGTCTAGTAGACTTCGGTACCGGATCTGTCACCTGTGTTATTTCCTATAGTGGTATGATCTGTTCTAGTTCCGCTCACGTAATTTGGCGCGAGATCACAGAGAGTTCAGAAAAAAAGAAGTGGACTGTAAACAACATGGAAGATATCAGAGCGAAATTGCAAGCTGGAGAAGCTAAAATTAAAAAAATAACTGATGGGAAAAGTGATGTGTGGAAAAGGTTTGGGCAGGTTGTCATGCCCGATGACACAATTTCAGATTACGTGATTTGTTTAAAATGCGAGGTGCTGTACAAATTTGAGAGCCACAAATCGGGAACATCTAACCTGAAACGGCATTCATGCCCCGAAGACCTTAACCAGAACCCCAAAAAAAGAGTGCCATCAAATCAGCCCTTGGTGTCCACGTTCATGAAGAACAAGGTTCCACTTGCAGCGAAATCTAAGCTTGTGGATGAGTTTGTGGACTTCTGCTGCGCTGACCTGCGCCCATTTGATGTGGTGTCTGGTAAGGGATTCAATAGTGTTGCACAAGGTCTAATAAACATTGGGGCACGTTATGGAGCAGTGGACGCAGACTCTGTCATTCCACACAGGACTACCATCTCCGCCAGAGCAAATGAAGAAGCAAAAAAAGAAAAGGCTATTCTCTATCAGGCTGTCAACAAAGCACTGGACTACGGGATTGGGATCACAACCGATATGTGGACAGACAGCTTTCAAATGAGATCATACACAGTGCTGACATGTCACTTCATCACTGAAGAGTGGGGGCTAGCGAGTCGAGTGCTTTCCACTCTGGAGTTTGATTCTACTTTGAGGAAAACTGCGGTGAACATACATGACCAAATCAGCAGGGAGCTTGTACACATTGGCATAACAGCTGAAGACTTGTCAAAAGTTGTGTTCGTAAGTGATCAAGGACCCAATATCAAAGCTGCGCTCAAGAACCATTCGTGGATACCTTGTGCTGCGCATGTAATCAATACGGTCCTGAAGCATACATTTGAGGAGAAGGATGCGCCAGATTTCATGGCTGAGGTGACTGACCAAATAGTTAAGTGCAAAAGCCTGGTTGCTTACCTGAAGAAGTCCGGTAGCACGCTCAACCTCCCATATGCTGTTTTACAAGAAAGTGAGACGAGTTGGAACAGCAAGGCCGCAATGCTTAAGTCAGTTGCCAAACAACACAAGGAGATCCTGAAATTGCTTCAGGGAAAAGATCAAGAGCAGCGGATGGAGGGCATCGAGGTGGAGGTGCTTGACACAATCGGAGAGTTCTTGTCCGTCTTCAAAAATGCATCAGAAGATATGGAGGGTGACGGTTACCCAACAATCAACAGCGTCCTGCTGTGGTTCCACACGCTGAAATCGCATTGTGCACCTCGGAGCGGGGATCCGTGCTATATGCAACACATCCACAGCCGTGCAGAACAGCTCTTAAAAAATAAGTTTCTTATCACCTCCACACATAAAATGTCCACCTTCCTATTATAGGATATTTTACAAGCTACATGTTACATAGAACATAATGTGTGTGTCCCTATTCTACATGTGACTATTCTACATGTGACTAGGCATGTGCAACATCCACGAGATCATTCCATAGGCTATTGTATCCATGTATGCATACTATTGTATTATGCAGGTTATTAGATTAGATCTAAACAGCATATGAGCAGGCTACAAGCTGCTGGTCGCCAGACAGACAGCCGCGAGATCCTCCACGATTCGACCAACGGACAACATCTCCATTTTTGACCTGACTGTCTCCTTCCTTGACTGTAACAATGATGGAAGCTAAATAAAACTACGCAACTGCTCATCAACTTTGATCCTCTGAGTCCAAGTTCATCTTTTTCTACAAGCTGTTGATAATAACCAATAAGCTGTTGAAAATAACCCATATCTTGGCGAACCAGCGATCGACACTTTTTGCGACGACGGGACAAACACACGCTGATGACATCTGGACGGAAGAGCAGACCGCAGCCACACGTGCCGGCAGCAACAGACGACAGGGATTGATCACCCTGCAGCCCGCGCTGCGAGTACTGTCACCCCCGAGGCAAGGTCTGCTTAAATTTTTGTCGTTGCAATTTAAACGCACCTAGAACTGTGAACTTGGGTAACGGAGGGATAAATTGAACTGAGCAGTCTGACAAATTTAAGAATACATGTACATGATGATAAATGCATGAAGTAAGTGCACTATACTTCTTATGCTGTACTCTGGTACTGCTGTTTGGACAACTTAAAAATAAAAAGAAAGAGTGAAATAAGTACTGCTGTTTGGACAACTTAAAAATAAAAAGAAAGAGTGAAATAAGTACTGCTGTTTGGACAACTTCAACATAAAAAGACAGAGAAATAAATACTTCTGATAATTCAGCACTTGAAGTGAAGAGGAGCACTCGCATGTCAGCACAAAGGGGCTGTTGTTTGGGTTTTAATTAAATTAGGTCATGACATTTTAGCAGAAAATGCTGTAGTTTCGGTCCCAAATCACTAATAAGTAATTAGTAATTACATGCTGAGAATGCTGACAAGTCTTTGAGCCTGTATAGTGTTAATAGGGACGCCTGTTATTCTTGGTTCTAATGACTAAAGTACTGGTTGATATTAAATGATATCATAGTTTGGAAATGTGGAATAGAATGCGCCGGCCGTGCTTTCTGTGAGTGATGTGTTTTGTGTGTTTCAAATTGAATATAAAAGTTTTAGTGATATTGTCAATGATGTACCCTGATAGCGGGTCTATTTATAATAATAATAACAATGATTGCAGTGTGTTCCGACCTAAAACAAGGGCTGCAGTCACATACGTGCAGCACATAGAGTATAGATTACTTTTGTGAAGGGATTACTAGACCCTCTCCTCTGTGCTCCGTGTGTCCGTTATTGTAACCTCGTATCTCCGTCTCTCCCTATTGCTCCAAAACAGGAGGGGAGAACGGGAGCGGAGAGACAATACACGCTTTGTGTAACTCGGGAATAGTGGATGTGCAGCCTCATTAACTTGTACATCTGCTATTTTTGAGGGATTTTGCAGACTTGTAGATCTGCTGTCTTGGGAATCTCGCAGATCTTTAATGACTGCATGATTTTCCCAACACAGAGAACAAACATGACTTTAGGGAAACATTTTATGCTTTGTGTATGATTCACTGACATTGTGGATGCTGAATTGGATATAACAGCTCTCATTCACCGACATTATGAATGCTGAATCGGATATAACGGCTTTCATTCACTGACATTATGAACGCTGAATTGGATATGACAGCTTTCATTCACTAACTTTATACCTGCTGGATTGAATATAACCGGCTTTAGTTCCTGTTAAAATGTATGAGCGGCTGTTACGTGTGGTCTGAAGCTGATTCAGCACATAGTGACACCCACCCCCCCCCCCCCCACTCTCTTTCTCTCTCTACCTCTTAATGAAGTTTGTTGTCTTTGTTCCACTAATTATATGTTTCCGGCAGGGACCCCACCCTGCTCTCTCTCTCTTATTGAGTTACTTTAGAATGACGACATGTGAGGCTGATCTCATTATAACCTCATTATTTTGCGCTGTGTCTGAGCTCTCATAGGTTCGGAAGCAGACCTGGTTCAGGGACAGCCCACTTGGAGGTCGCACCCCCCCTTGGCTGACGTCTAAATACAGCTGACTGACGTCTGGATACAGCTGACTGCCTGCTGTCTGCTGCACTTTCGTGTAAGATTATACACGCCCTCACACACACGTCATTAACTATCGGGCAGATTAACAGGTTCTCAGCAGTATCTCACTCATTTTATCCAGCGGGGAGGGGTGTTTAGGCTGCATTCATTTGACCTAATGTATTGACCAGTGAAACACTGTTTCATTGTCTTCCTGAGTGGCAGATTACTTCATTGTTTGTTTATTTGATCACATTGTTCATTGCTTGATTAATTACTCAGTACATCAATTAATAATTAATAATAATAATAATAATAATAATAATAAATACATAAATTATCTAAAAAAAAAAATAAAAAAAAAAAGAGTGGAAGAAGCAGCCTATAGTATGCTTTTGGAAACACTATATTTCTGCCATCTTCTAGTAACTTCATAAATGAAGCAACTTAATACATTTCTTATCTTTGCATTTTAGTTATCAATAAGTGAAGTAACTTAATAAATCTTTGTAACGTAATAGAGTTCAGTACCTTTGTGTATTTAAAGAAAAATCTTTATCAGCTTACATTTATAATCGAGATCCTCTTTGACGCTGTGTGAGTGTGACCCTGTTTGATTGCATGACTAAAAGTTGCAGGACTTTGAAACTGACCGGGAGAGACAGTACGCTGTTTGTTATTTTTGCTCCAACAACCATGGCCAAGTGAGGTTTCCTGCGTGAAATTCCTCCGGGACACATATCCTTGCCAAGGGTCAATACCTGAGGTTCAATGGTATACCTTCAGTTTCTGTTACTGTGTTTGAGTTGAGTACAACAGCCCAGAACAGGAATTGTCGGGTGTTTAAAAAGCCAGTCGTGGGGAGTGAAGACTTAGGCAAGTTTAGGTAGTTTAGTTTCTGCTAGGCAGTGTATATAGGTCGGCATTTTCGGGTCCTGTGATAGGTCAGCAGTCTAATACTGAGTTTCTAGGGAACACACACACACATCTTAAGCGTGTCATTCAGAAGTGGATCTCCGCCAGATTCAATAATGAGTCAAACGACGCCGGTTGAGCAAGTCCAATCAAGATATGAACATATCTCAGATATTGGTAAATTTTCTGAGAAATGGAATAAACGTTGGCCCCAGTTACTTCAGCCATGGCCGATCGAGGGAACGTTCGACCTCGATGTCATTAAAACTTTAAAAATTTTGATTGACACTTATAAAATGAACCAGACCGGCAAGAAACGTGTAAAAAAACGTACACAGGAGATTATCGCGATTAAAGCCTTTCAGAAAACTGCTGAGGCAAAATTGAAAACCCAGGACAGACCGCGTCCTGGCGAAAAGGAGCTGACTGAAACAGCCTTCTCACTGTTTCCTCCTCCGTATAATAAGAATACTGGCATTTATCCTGTTCTTACTGCAGAGGGTAATTATGAGACAAGAGATGATCATAATAAAGTCCTTGAGAAGGGCAGGGCCAAGACGGTTTTGGAAACATTACCAGACAGGCCTGGAACCGGTGGTACTCCTGAGAGGTACCGACAGGAGGATCATAGGGTCGGAGGCTATGATTCCCAGATCAAAGATATTTTAGCAAAAGCTGAACAGCGTGGAAAACTTACACGCTCTAAAGCTTCATCTAAACAGGTGAGTACTGTGCCAGACTGTTGCGACGATGAGGAGGCAGACTGGTCTCAGAAACCAGGCAAACCAGGCACTTCATCAGTCAACGCCACCCCGAGAAGCTATAAAGATATTCCAAGTGATTTGGAAAAATTAACTCGAGACTTACGTAACGTAAGCAGCATGAAACGCCAGATCATACAGGATTTAGACTCAGTAGAAGAACACGAGAAAAATGGGGACCTGGAAAAAACCCTGTTGAACGAGTTAAGCATGGTTGAGATACAGGAAAAGGAACTTCAAACAGACAAAGACCAGCTAGAAGGGGAAATGGGCCAACGTTATCCGTTGCGGTCTAAGCAGAATTCGGAATCTGCTCCTTCCGGGCACTATTCTGTACTTGGTCCTTCTCTTTCTCTTCCAGTGATTATACGCGGGAATGAATTAAACTACAAGCCAGTCGCCCAATCAGAGCTGGATTCGTGGACCTCCAAGTTGCCTTCTATTACAGAGGGTGCTCATGCTTGGCTTTCGAAATTGGATGAACTTTTTACTGGAATTAATCCAGCTATGGCAGACTTCAAACGCCTGCTTATGGCCCAGATCGGGCGATCTTCTTTGGCTCGTGTCTTTGACAGGGCCGGCCTCGGACATTATGTCAATACAGCTGTTTTCGATGCGGAATTCTTTTCGGCATACAGAGGGCGTTTGGGCCAGGTATTGCAGGAGATGTATCAAACTAACATGCATCCGAATAGTATCATAATCAATTCCTTGGGGGACAATGAGAACCCCCGCGCGTACGTGGCCAGATCATATCAACAATGGCGGGATATCGTTGGGAAGAATCCGGAGGACAATCAGATGGAAGAGGCCATATTAAGGGAGAAAATTCAGCAGGGACTACCTAGACAGGTCAGATGTAAATTGGATGAAATTGTTGGACTACAGTCCATGACTCGCAACGTGTACACTGACAACTTGGCACACCATATCGAGAGTGTTAGGGCGAAGGAAAAATCATTGCGTGAGCAAGATATTGAGGCAGCTCGAAAACTCACTCACTTGCAGCTTATGGATGGAAAGAAGACCAAGGATCATTGGACCACAGGGGGCTGCCATGAGGATAGATATGAACAACTATCTCTCTGCTCACCATATGATTGAAAGTAGTCTCCCACCTTGGAGGCATCGGACTCCTACCCTTCCACAACCCTTGGATGTGGCTTCGTTTTCCATTTTTACAACCCTACATGCAGATTCTGTTCTTAGCTCATCTGTGACTGTCGTCACAGAAGGGGGGACGGAAGAGCTAAATGATATAACAACAGAACCTCTAAATGATATAACAACAGAACCTCTAAATGATATCCACACCGGAGAAGGGGGGAACATCACGGGGGCTCTTGAACTGTTGAAAACACTTAGAGACGAACATGTCAGTCACACTAAGGGTGGTGAGGATACCAGTTGGTTGGGATGGCTTCTGTCATCTTCTTGGAGGGCGAGCTTGGTCAGGGTCGGATTTATCCTAGGCCTGGTGTTATTTTTGTTTTTATTATTGATATGCTGTGTGGTCCCACTGCTTCAGACCATGGTTAAACGTGTAATGGGGGCGGCAGTTGGGCAGCACATCGTCCTGTCTCCACCCGTGCGTCTTGGCGAGGTAGACAGTGAGGCCACACGCATTCTAGATTATGATGACGACAAGGTTGACATGGGTGATAGGGATTCTTTTGATATATATATGGATTAATCACATTTATTACACCACTTGTTTACGTTAAGTGTATAGGCCTTGGCCACACTAATTACAACACCTATATGCCTTGTTGTGATATTGTGCCTCGTATTTCTACTATTGTGATTCTACTATTGTGATTTGTATGTGTTTGTGCAGCGCTTTCAAATTGAAACACAATTGAGGTAATCATATTGGCTATTTACAGCCCGTAATGCTGTGTAACATGTAAAAAGATATGACTGTTTTCCACCTGGTGGAACGTCCTTCCTTGGCCCGTTTTTGCTTAAGTGGCCTTGGAGAAGCTTGTAGATCGGCCATTTCTTGATGGCTGTAGTGGGTTAAGGTGATTGCCGATTGTGTATTTTATTTGACAAGCACTGTACTACAGCCCAGTTGGTATAGTTAAACTGTATGGCTGTATTTGATGTGTTAACAACGAAGAGGGGCTACATGCATTGAATGTGAGCATTCACCCTGTATGCATTTGGCCTCTGTTGTGTGTGCCTAATCTTTCTGCTTGTCTTTCCTTCTTGAGGGGGACCTGACGGCGGTGTGGAATCCGTTTACATAGGCTCTATATATGTCTATGTGATTGATGATTATCATATACTTGTTTTGTTATTATCATTGTTATTGGTCCTGATCATATCGTTGTATTGTGTTTAGGTACGCTCCCCCGTTTCGTTGTGACACTAGGGTGCCACAAAGGGGGGAATATAGGATATTTTACAAGCTACATGTTACATAGAACATAATGTGTGTGTCCCTATTCTACATGTGACTATTCTACATGTGACTAGGCATGTGCAACATCCACGAGATCATTCCATAGGCTATTGTATCCATGTATGCATACTATTGTATTATGCAGGTTATTAGATTAGATCTAAACAGCATATGAGCAGGCTACAAGCTGCTGGTCGCCAGACAGACAGCCGCGAGATCCTCCACGATTCGACCAACGGACAACATCTCCATTTTTGACCTGACTGTCTCCTTCCTTGACTGTAACAATGATGGAAGCTAAATAAAACTACGCAACTGCTCATCAACTTTGATCCTCTGAGTCCAAGTTCATCTTTTTCTACAAGCTGTTGATAATAACCAATAAGCTGTTGAAAATAACCCATACTATCTCCACGTTTCAAGGCGTTGAAAATGCTCCTGCCAACCGAAAGGTGTGTAGTCCATGCAGAGGTCCGAAGACTGGTAGCAGCGCTGGTACCAACCCTGCAGGCACAGGCTGAGCAAATTAACACAGAAGGTGAGATGAATAAAATGTAATGATGTCTGATTTCGTTAGCCTATGGCCTATAGCCATCCTCCTGATCGATCTGAGCTTGCATGTGTTCAATGAATTGTTGATTTTATAAAGTTATGCGCAGCTGTGTTCAGTTATAATTGCTTTTTTTTATTAGAGCCACTGATCTCATGCAGCTTATTTTTTCTCCTTTTAAACTGCTTTTTTTTATTTATTTTTCATTATGTTTTACATTTTAAGATTTTAGATTTTAAGTGTGTTTGGTAGTTTAGTTTAGTTTTTTTTTTCTTACAGAGTTTTACTTTATCCTATAGTTGGGTCCCCTGAAATTGTTTTGTTGCTGATGCTGTTAGTATTATTATCATTATTATTATTATTATTATTATTACCCTTGTTATTATTATTATTATTATTATTATTATTATTATTATTATTATTATTAATTTCATTTTTGAAGTTGAAGTTGTAATAAATTTTTCTATCAGCTATAAGTTAGTTTTTTATTGCTATGGGCTATTTGTCAGGGGAAAGGTCTCCAAAAATGTTTAAACAATATATTATAATAAAACACTATCTAAAAAGTATTAACATGCAGTTAAAACACGCAAAAAAGCTGCAGTCAAAATTAACACATTTTGGGCTTTCTGGCATCGTCATGCAGCACCACCACTGATGTTGGAGCTTTGTGTTAAACTTTAAAGCAAGAAGTGTGCTGTCCTTCGTTTGTCATGACTAGGCCAACTGTTAATTAATTTCGTATTACCTTTTGTAGAACTAATGGGTGACCCAATCGCTTCAAGCACCCCGGTGGACGAGGAGACTCTGGAGGAAGGTAAATGCATCACGCATCTTGCATTTTTAATAAATGAATTTAGGCTATTGAAGTTCATAAACAGTATGTTCCTGAAATAGAAGGTGATATGAGTCTTAAATCCAGGTTGTGATATAAAGTTATCTAAAGTAATATGTCGTCCAGGTCATTTGTGATGACGGCCAGTTAATTGTATTTCTTTTTTAATACCAGAGCTTGCAGTGAAAAGACGGAGGTTGTTCGTGGAGTGGGAGGACACCCCAGACCTGATCGAGCCAGATATAGAGCGTTACCTACAGGCTCACTTCACCGTGGACCAGTGTCAGGATGAGGTCCTCCTTGAGTTCTGGAAGGAGCAGCGTTTCACATTCCCGCTCCTTTCCATGCTGGCTAGAGCGTTGCTGTGTGTTCCAGCATCAAGCGCATCTAGTGAGCGCGCTTTCAGCTCAGCTGGTCGCGTGCTCGAAGCACATCGAAATAGATTAAATCCGGGAACTGTGGATTCCATTATTTTTCTACACAGCGCAGCCAGCCATGATAAAGTACACTAATATGGTGTATATGCATGTATAGCCGACCTGAAACATAGGTTAAGGTTATATATTACTATTGAGTGAAATCAGGGTTGAGAGATGTAAAATAATGGGTATATTCTATGTCATGTGTGTGCATGCGTCCGTGCGTGCGCGAGAGAGCGCGACACACACACACACACACACACACACACACACACACACACACACACACACACACACACACACAGACACACACACACACACACACACACACACACACACACACACACACACACACACACACACACACACACACACTAAACAATCCACAAATACATTGGCTATTAATTTGGTTTGCCTCATTCATGCAGGTTGATGCTTTAATTCTTGCTGAAAAATAATTGTTTATAAAATAATTAGGCCTGCTGCGTTGCTTTATCGCATGCTTAATATGCCTATTCATGTTCTAGGTATCGATTCATGTTCTATGCGTACCCTGACCTAATGCTATAGAGGCCTTTTGATAATTTCATTTGTAGATTGTTTAAGAATATTCAGATCAGAGACAGCAATTTTTTCTTTTTCTATATTTCTCAGAAAGACAGAGCTATGTTTAGGCTATAGAGAACTAACGGATTCTCAAAAAGAGAGAGACCGAGTCATATGTCTTTTTGCTGTCAATAAAAAATAAAGAACCCTATTTTGAACAACATGCTTGTTTATTTAAACGGCACCCAGTCCCCCCCCCCCCTCCCTGTGACTTGTGGTGTTCCTCAAGGAAGTATACTAGGACCTTTACTGTTCCTGATATATGTGAATGATATGTCATCAGCCTGCGACTGCAAACTGTTCCTGTTCGCAGATGACTCGGCCCTGCTAGTCTCGGACAGGGACAGGCTGCAGGTTGAGAAAACTCTCAGCTCTGAACTCAACAAGATCTGCATCTGGCTCTCTGACAACAAACTTTCACTACACCTGGGTAAAACTGAATCCATCCTCTTTGGGTCCAGTCCTAACCTTAGCAAGGCAGAGAGTTTCACGATCAAAGTGGGTGATGATGTCATCAAAAGAAAGGATGAAATTACCTACCTGGGCTCCATCTTGGAGGCAAACCTCTCTGGTAACAAAAACGCAGAAAAAGTGATCAAAAATGTCAACCAAACAACACGCTATTTGTGGAGGATTGATCGTCTAGTCAGTAAGAATACTCTGAAGATTCTTGCAGGGGCCCTCATTCAAGTTCATTATGATTATGCATGCACTTCATGGTATCACAACACCTCCAAGGCCTTAAAAACAAGGCTCCAAACATCCCAAAACAAACTTGTAAGGCTACTTCTTGGCCTCAATCATAAAACCCATCTAACCCCTGCTCATTTTGCTAGGATTGGATGGCTTAGGGTTGAGGACAGAGTACAGCAACTTGCTATGGGCCTGGTCTTCAAGATACACCACAACATTGGGATCCCCCTGTATTTGTCAAAATACTGCCAAAATGTTAATGAAGTCCATGATCATAACACCAGAGGCAGCTCCACAAATCATGTTCAACCCAGATTTGGCTCAACTAAGGGAATGAACTCGTTCTCATGCTATTCATCAAAAATGTGGAATGCCCTACCAAAAGGAGTAAAGGAGTGTAAAACCCTACTCACTTTCAAAACTGCCCTAAAGATACACCTTCAGGAGGCTGCAATTCGAAAATGGCCCCTGTCTAAGTCTTAACCTACCCCCCCCCCTCTTTCAGCTTCTTCTTTTGTATATTTTTTGGTTCTCTCTTCATACCAGTAACCTGAAAGCTGATTGTATGACATTCTGTATAGTAGTGTCTGTCTGTCTCTTATATGTCATCATGATTTGTGTGCATGGGGTTCTCATCTTAAACAAGCTGCGTGCTTAACTGAGTCTTCCAGTTTAGTAGACCTTGTATTGTGAATTTGTACTTCCATGTACTGTGATTCTCATGTCCTACTAAATAAAAGTACATCAATCAATCAATCAATCAATCAATCAATCAATCTATTTAGCCCATGACAATGTTGTCCTACTGTAGACATTTAAAGTGGCTTTGGGTACTTAAAAAAGCGCTATATAAATCTGAGCTATTATGATGATGATTATCTTTTTTTTCCCACCGCGGGTCTATTGAGCCATAGATTTATATATGGGTTCGCGGGGCGGATTGGGGTGGGTTGGGTTCCGTGGCGTGGCGGGGCGGGGCGGGTCATGAAAAAACCCGACCCGCACATCACTAGTGGGCCGTGAGCAATTTCAGAGCAAATTTTATTTTAATCGATTGTGTTGGATCAATGGAACTAACATAGCATATGTTGAGTTCCTATTTATCGGTATCACAATGAAAACTAATTTTTCAAGGTTTTAAAGAAAAACTAAATAAATACATAAATAATTAAATGCTGGGACTAAAAACACCCTATTGATTGTACCAGATGAGAAAGGCACGTAATAATACTGAATCTATCACTATACTAAATACAAAGAGAACGTGACGTCACAACATGTTGTTTTAATAGCACAGACATCACAAGATGGATGAAAATGAGGCTTTCCTCCGTGTGGAAAGCCTGGTAACGTGAGGTTATATCGGAATATGGAGCTATTTAACACTTCCATTTGAATACAATGATACTTACACCCTCTTTAAAGGATAATTACTTACATATTATCCACAAGAGTCTTCTCATGTATCTCAAGCAGTGACGGCTCCAGAGAATTCTGGCAGGGGGTGCTATGTGGGGGCTGACTTTTTTCCAGCGGGGGCTTGACGCATGCACGCGCGCGCAGCGCGCGTGCATGTGTCCCGCGCGCGCGGTTTTGGTACTTTATCTCGGTTTTAGGGTTAGGGTTAGGGTTAGGTTAGGGTTACATTATTTAATTCACATTTCTGCCTGATTTTACCGATTTATAAATATTTTTTCTTAAAAATTGGGTTTGTGGCAGGGGGTGCTTAGGGGGGGCTAGGCTTTCGCCAGGGGGTGCTTGTGCCCCCCCAAGACCCCCCCTGGCGCCGTCCCTGATCTCAAGAGCTTGGTAGAACATTTCTTTGGATGGGTTGGACTTCAGGAGGTCGCAGAGTTCCCTCATCGTATCTTGACCGGTGTGCTTAGACAGATCAGCGTGGACCACTTGGGTGATGACCTTCTTCTCAAGGAGCAAATCCAGTATTGGTTTGACATTTTTCACTTTTCCAATCAGCAAACGCCGCTGAAGCAAAGGGGAATGAAAATAGAGTTGTGGGTGAGACTCTGTGGGTGAAACATATTTAAACATGTTTCTGAACATTCTATGGATTAAAATGGAAAACAAATAAATACATTACATGGCGACTGGTTGAAACCTGTGGTGAGTTGGAGAGCAGTCCCTTTACTGCAGCAATAGCCTGAAAGCGTTCCGTAGGCATGCATGTAAAATATACCTGCAACAGACAGGGAGCGGTATAAATCAGTCATGGACAGACACACAGGGGCTCAACAAGGAACAGTCCATTAGGTTATACAGTATTTACAGTGTAGATTACACAACACAAGAGATTTCTGCTGCACGGTAAACAGGCAGCCTTCAAATGACCCACCGTTGTAGAAAGGCTCTGTCACGACACATACAGAGGACAAGACTCTTTCATAGAATACTATTTTGTTTTTGATAATGATGTGGTTCCTCTTTGGAGAGCAGAGTGAGTGTGTGTGGTGGGTTTCTCATTCATTACCTGCTAGGAGAGTGAAGGGCACAGATAACCAGCCAGTTATCGTTCTTGTATGTACTCCGATAACCACAGTCCAGGTGAGTATGACCAAGAAGTTATAGCAAGCTGGGAAAGGTGGGAGTTAGAAGATTATTCATTGTGTGTGTGTTTGTGTGCGTGTGTGTGTGTGTGTGTGTGTGTGTGTGTGTGTGTGTGTGTGTGTGTGTGTGTGTGTGTGTGTGTGTGTGTGTGTGTGTGTGTGTGTGTGTGTGTGTGTGTGTGTGTGGTGTGTGTGGTGTGTGTGTGTGTGTGTACACTGTAAGAAAAAAATAAATGTATGCTGTGAATACTTGTGTGAGGACTCACAGAAAACAAAGAACAAAATCCCTGCCGTTGGACTTTTCAGCGGCAACGATTTGCAGTAAAGAATGAACGAGCTCCTGAAGAAAATCATGAGGCCACAGGAGCATGCCAGGCACCCGACCATGAAGAAAAGGAAGAATATTGAATCTGCATCTGCATCTGGGGGGAGGGGAGGGGAGGTCGATCACAAGCAATCAAACATTCCTGAGATCTTTGAGCTTTGGATAATCGATCGGGTGATCAGTGAAATCCTCAGTGTTATTTTAGCTCAGAGTTTGCAAATACAGGTCTATATGGCTGTACTCTCAGTGATGCACTGATACTTTACTGTCTCAGAACAGAGCTCACTGTGAATTGTAAAGAAAAGAAAAAAGGCAGCTTAAAGAATATAACATGAAATATTTTTTATTTTATTAACTTTTTCTTAAAAAATTGCATTGATTCAGTCGATATGATCAGGCCTGGAATTTTGTCATTTTAGGGGCAAGCCCACGCTGAAATCAGCATAGGAAGTGCAGGCAGGGGGCACCACGGCCACTGTGGCCGTTGGGCATGTAATTTTAAAAGGGCAGCCAAAGAGATGGGCAACGTTGTGGCCGCCGTGAAATTCCTGCCCTGGATATGATGCAGACTGGGCAAGCCGAGGGTCAAACCAGCTGACCTTCCAACTCCCAGGCAGATTCTCCACTCACTCAACTACTTTGACATGACCAACCAAAGAGAATTCATGCATGTTTCACTCTGATACTTCTAGGCTTCTATTTCCTTCAACCAAATTATGTATGTGCTTTCAATCTGACTGGTGGGTCTTAACCATGTAGTGTACATGCATGTACTTACATTGCCAAGGCCCAATACCCACAGTGACACACTGCAGGATGGTCCCCAAAATGGCAAAGATTAGACTCAAAATCATGAATCTGTCCTTTTTCGCCAGTTCCTCCGCCTCAACGTCACTGTAACGGCTCCCAGACAGGAAGAATTATGGGAGATAAGGAAGATGAACAAATATGAATTGAATGAGACACACAGTTTTAGAACAGAAATTCTGATCCATCCAAAACAGCAAGCAATGTGAAGGACTCAAAGTGGTTCTAAATGACTACTATATGCACAGTCAATGTCATACAATGATACAGTGGTTCATCTGGTCCATCTGACCATTTAACATGGCATGCATTCTGCTGCTGTGTTAAATGGTCAGATGGGTGGGCCGCGAGCAATTTCAGAGCAGGTTTTATTTTAATCGCCTGTGATGGATCAATGGAACTAACGCAGTGTACGTTAAGTTCCTATTTATCGGTATCACAATGAAAATGTTTCAAGGTTTTAAATAAAAAAATAAAAAATGAATACTAAATACATAAATAAATGCTGAACTAAAAACACCATATCGATTGAACCAGATGAGAATGGCACGTAATAATACTGAATGCATCACATCATTACATTCCTCTTGTAAATACAAAGAGAACGTGACGTCACACCGTATTGTTTTAATAGCACAGACTTCACGGCGGCACCTGTCAATGTTTGATTAATACAATCTTTGGCCTAACATTTTATTTAAGAGGCGTTACAAATTGTTGAGTTTGGTACAATCGTTTCGTTTTCTTTGGTACAGTATATCCATCTTTTATTCAAACTTGTAGCGTGACTAGCGACACTAAACTACTTGATTCTGCATTATGTGGGGGAACAATAACCTTAAACAACTTTCTTTAGTTTTTTCTAAAGTAGGCATGGCCTAGAGCGGTCATTTTGGAATGAAAACCAGGCTTTCCTCCGTGTGGAAAGCCTGGTAATGTGAGGTTATATTGGAATATGGAGCTATTTAACTCTTATTTTAATAAAATAACATATCACTTGCTTTAAAGGAGAATTACTTATCTACAAGAGGCTTCTCATGTATCTCAAGAGCTTGGTAGAACATTTCTTTGGATGGGTTGGAGTTCAGGAGGTCATAGAGTTTCCTCATCGTATCTTGACCGGTGTGCTTAGACAGATCAGCGTGGACTACTTTGGCGATGATCTTCTTCTCAAGGAGCAAATCCAGTATCGGTTTGACATTCTTCACATTTCCAATCAGCAAACGCCGGTGTTTGTCAACAAACCATGTAGCTGAAGCCAAGGGGAATGAATTTCAATGAAAATAGAGTTGCGGGTGAGACTCTGTGGGTGAAACATATTTAAACATGTTTCTGAACATTCTATGGATTAAAATGGAAAACAAATAAATAAATGACATGACGACTGGTTGAAAGTGAGTTGGACAGCTGAGGCTTGTGAATACGCGGAAGGAATTATATACATACACACACACACACACACACACACACACACAGTATATATATATATATATAGAGAGAGAGAGAGAGAGAGAGAGAGAGAGAGAGAGAGAGAGAGAGAGAGAGAGAGAGAGAGAGAGAGAGAGTGCAGCGTTGCTCAGTGGAGGCTCTTAAGGAGATATGAGAGTAAGTTTGCTCTATAGTCTAAAAGCACCAAATGTGTCCCAGTTGTAGCTCAGGGCCCACTTTGATGATTTAGCTAGGGCGCTCGAGCCGGTGACCTTCAGGGTTGCCATAGCGGCGAATCCAATATGGCTGCCACCTTGGCTGATTTGGCTATAACTTTTTAACCAGATGAGCTATACATGGTGTTTGGTGTCTATTTCATGTTTTTAGACAATTAGAAACATGTTGAAATGATTGGGTGTGTTTGGAACCACAATTTGCATATTTCTAAGATGGCAACTATGGGAAAATGTGTTATACCTGAACATTTTATACTTTTGACAAACTTGGTGTCTATTTAATGTTTTTTGAGCATTAGAAACACATTGGAATGTTCAGATTTATGATTAAATCTATCTAGGGCACTTTCATTTTCTTATTATCAATATGGCCACCAAAATGTATTGTACATACATTTTCACTCAGATTGAGTGTAGAACTGTAGGAAAATACACACACACACACACACACACACACACACACACACACACACACACACACACACACACACACACACACACACACACACACACACACACACACACAAACACTTTGTCTAAAAGGATAACACTTTGTCTAAAAGGATAACACCAAAAAAGTCCTTGCGGTCTTGTTTCCATTGGGGTTCTAGGTATTCAATTCATCAACATATAAAATAGCAATCTGAGTGAAAATGTAATATTTTCAATTTGAATACAGTTTGGTGGATAGTGGCCATATTGGTAATAAGCTAATTAGAGTGCTCTAGATAGATTTAATCATACATCTGAGCATTGCAATGATTCTAATGCAAAAAAAATATATATACACAAGTTTGCCAATAGTGTCAAAAGTTAAAGTATAACTCATGTTCATACAGCCACCATCTTGGACATATGCAAATTAGCTGTACAGACACACCCAATCATAATGATAAGTATCCCAAAATGTTTCTAATTGTCAAACAACCTGAAATCAGACACAGACAAGTTTGCAGTTATAGCTCATCTGGTTCACAAGTTATAGCCAAAAACGCTTTCAGGTGGCAGCCATATTGGATTGGCCGCTATGGCGACCCCGAAGATCGCCATAGCGGGTACCCAAATCATTAAAGTATGCCCTGGGCTACATCTGGGCCAAATGTGGTGCTTTTGGACTGATTACATCCCTAAGAAAATATCCCTAAGACCCTGGACTATCCTCCTTTTCCTCTACTGAGCACACATTTTTAGTATCGCTTTCCTTTTGTATTTATTATTTATTTATTTACTTACTTACATCTCAGTTGTGAGCTCATAGAAACCAACGGTTTGTACGACAAATGGAGACGCATACATGCTCACACGCACGCACGCACGCACACACACACACATACACTAATGTCTCTTTAATAACTCACCATCAGATTCAGAGTTCAGTTGAGTTTTAGTAACTCAACTGATTCAACTACATTTCACAGGCCCAATTCATTCACAAATTATAAAAAGACAAAACATGCTACAAACAGTAAATAATAGTTCATAGGGCCATAATTGTTATTGCTGAAGGAATAACATTTAATCCGAAAAAAAAACGTATACGACTTTGACCCACATGCATGCATACAAGGTAAGGTAAGTGATAACGTTTTTGGTTAAAACAAAACGCTTTTTGTTAAAAGGTTAAAGCTATATTCTGATAGTAATCATCGAGAGTTTGTTCAGTAAAAGGGGTCTCCCCGTCTCTCCAGCTCTTTAATAAACAGAAAATACATTTTCAGGTAGGTGACAAAATTGCAGCTAATCAGGAGAAAGTACCCATTTATCAGCTTCATTATTATTGTGTTCCAGTTCCAATTTTGTTTGCTCATTTCTTTGTGTCATCACTTTCAATTGCACTTGTTTAAACGGTATCCTGTCTGAGTTCTCTAACTCAGACAGTAAAATTGTTATCCTCCTGACCTGAAAATGCATTTTCTGTTTAATAAAGAGCTGGAGAGACATGGAGACTCCTGTTACTGAAAAAACACATATATCAATACTATCCGAATATGTTATTAAACACTTATTTTAACCAAAGAAAACCCTACCTTTAACCTTAGGAAGTATTAAGTTGTGTTTTAGTTATGTTTAGGTTAAGTAGGATTGTTTATTTCTGGACCACACATGGACAAATGACATCATCAACTTGCGACGTCATTGTCCCCCTTAGTAAAAGATTAACTATTTATAAAATAAAGACATTATTTAAGGTGTTTTTATTTTTAGTTATAGAGGGCAATTATAATGTATTAAGGCACATAATGCTTATTAGCCAGGGATCCTTTTAAGTAAGTACATCTGATCTTACCATGGTCCTCCAACAGGTGCGGTTGGTGTTCTTTAAGGGCTTCATAAAATGCTGTTTTGACAACTGGTCCACCTGAATCTAGCAACTTAAGATATAGTATCCTCATTTGGCCCCTGCTTGTCCTCTCAGCGTGAATCTCGGCATAGATCTCAGGATGGACAAAGGTTCCTAAACTCTCTACTATAGCCATGACTGTGGAAACTTTTTGAATCAAATCTGCCCTGTGCTGGGTCACAAAATGTGCTGTTTGAAAGAGACAAAAGAGAGTGGATGAGATACATTCATCACAGCAAAAAATCAATGACAAATAAAGTGCTCTGCATCTCTACATCCACTGATGACTATAGTAGTGTAACAACTGTTATATTAGTAGGTTTGTAATAAGATATTGAGGATGTACACCACGGCAAACAACAGGTAGCATCAGCCAACAACCTACTCTCTGGTTACCTCAAGCATTGAACTGTACCAAAGACCAAAAAGATCACCTTTTTCTGCATCCACGTTATCTGAAGTTGAGTCCCATCAGCAGCATCCTGTTGAACACAATCATGTTATTTTAATCAGTGTAGTGGCCAACCTGAAATCCACCACATGATATGTCTTTTTTTTCTCTCTGACAAAACCTTCTCTACTACAC
Organism: Gymnoscopelus braueri; assembly: GCF_963280865.1. Lineage (NCBI taxonomy): Eukaryota > Metazoa > Chordata > Actinopteri > Myctophiformes > Myctophidae > Gymnoscopelus > Gymnoscopelus braueri. The sequence continues at coordinate 48,886,336 of NC_137611.1, forward strand.
TCTCACCCTCAGCTGTAGGTGTTGTGATGTCACCCATTTCTCCATTGTCGTTATTCTTTTGACTCTTTTTATGTTTCCTCTTTATTATCTGTGTTTGGCCTGCAGTTCCGTTGTCTTCAAGCTTCAATTCTTCCTCAGTGGGAATAATTGGTGTCATTTCCCTATTGCTGAACAGTACTTCTTCTTTTTCTTCTTCTTTCTGGATTTGTTTGAGTCCACTTCATGGCTGTCAGTGACTGTGTCACCATTTATACAGGTTCCAGGTTTGTATGGAACCTGTATAAGGTTTGGATCCCCCCCCAGGCAGTTCCAGCGCCTAGGCAGTGCTATCTGCCTGGAATGTGACGCAGTGACTAGGGGTGTTGCCAAAGTTACAGCGATCAGGTGGGAAAGGGACGGTAGCGGGGGAGAGAGAGTTAACACATGTTTGCATTGCAACCACAGACAGCTTTGAGAAGGGCAACTGCTGGCCATTTTGGCTGCATGTTTGTTCCGTCTTTCTTTCAGGTACACATTATCTCTGGGGTCATGTGATCAACATGTATACATAAGATTTTTCAGATCCCATTCCAAGTGGCTATGACCAAAGTTTGCGGGCCCTAGGTAAGCAAGCTGGTCTGGCGGAGACCTGTGCTCCGAGGAGCACTTTTCTATTTTTGGTCAGAAGTTTAGTTTTCTGAACCGTCTACAGCCCTCCTCTCAGACGGGAGTGTCTCTTTCCCCGGTGTTTCGCTAAGGTGGACAGGGTTTTGAGATTAGGTTTAGGCATAATTTCTGTGAGGCTAGGGTTAGGTTTAGGCATAGTTTTTGTGAAGTGTGTGTGATTACAGTGCTGAGAAAGGCTGAATTTATTTCATATTTGTTTAAAGGATCCCTGCCAAATATGCCTTAATATATTATAATTGTCCTCTATAACTAAAATGTAAAATTAAAAACACCTTAAATATTGTATTTATTTTAGAAATAGTTCATCTTTCACTCAATAGGGGCAATGGCCGTCGCAAGTTGATGATGCAATTTGTCCATGTGTGGTCCAGCCCTACGGAATTTATGGAATGCATGTGAAAATAAAATACTTCCTACGGTTAATATGAGCATCAAATCAATATATATATATATTTTTTGCATATGTATTCTATAGGGCTGGACACCTTATGAACACATGACATCAACTTGTGACAGGCATTGCCCCGCTTGAGTAACCGTTTCTAAAATAAATAAAATAGTGAAAAAACATATTTTAGTTATAGAGGGCAATTATAATGTATTATGGCATATTTGGCTTATAAGCCAGGGGTCCTTTTAAAGTAAAAGTATTAATTACAAGTACAAAACAGGCATCATGAATAGAATCCAAACACATCTTTATTACAAATATCAACAGGAATCTCTGAAGTCCTTGTTATTCTCGTGAACATTTGAACTGAATGTGTTATTTATGTGATACAATTGGTATCAAATAAATAACATTTTATACAATGGGTGAACAACATTAGGCCAAAGTAATATACAGTTGCAGTATGCCAATATTCCTGACCACCAACCATAACATTAAATTACATGTTATTTTAGTCAATCAATATCTTATGTGTCCCATTAAAGAGTGTGTAAGTGATGTGTTTTTGCTTAATTAGTTTTTTACTTAAAGCTCTATATTGTGATAGCAATCATTGCTATAAAGCATTTCTTTCTTCAGAAGAGAGATTTCAACCAAAATAAATGAGCAGACTCAACTGGAACACTATCAAATTCAAACTAACAAATGGATCCTTGTTATGAAATCAGTATCCCCACCTAAAAATGTATTTTCTGTTTACTAAAGAGCGGGAGTGACGCCGTCTCTGAACAAACACCTTATAATAATGATTACCAGAATATAGAGTTGTGTCATGTATTTTGACAAAATAATATCACTTACACCACCTTCTTTTGCTCAAATTATTTGTGCTATACTTCACAAACAAGGCGTTCCAAATGTAACATACATGTCTGAATTGAGGCCCTGGTTGTTAAAAAAAGGTATTTGGAAGACACACCAAAATAAAAACATCACTTCCACACAACCTCTGCTTTGTTTGGGTTCAGAATTTCGCCACAACTTCTGCTTTGTTTGTTTCGCCACCACAACCAACTGCACTAGCAGTCCACACAACTTCTGCTTAGTTTGGGTTGTGAGTTTCATCACAGCCCACAAACAAGACACAGTGAGTAAATGGTGCCAGTGAGCATTAGTGAGGACCAATTGTAAGACAACGCGTTGTTTGCTTGAAGAACAGCTCTTTTCAGCGAGCGACACTGTATACGTTAGGCAACCACCTCTTTTTGAGCTACCAGGTGATCAGACTAGGCTATTGTGGTGATCAATCCAGTTGATCAAAAACAACCCTTATTAACCATTAATGATAATGTAATGCATAAAAACTTCTCCCCAGATAGGCAGAATGTATTTTACCTTTATTAATCATATTACATTATTCTTCGTTAGGTTTTATTATGAATTAACCACTTAAGCCTTATATACGCTTACATGCTCACAACATCAAGACACATGAGCTTGTAGGTGCCATACAAAATAAAATAAAAAAGGTTTGCCTCAGAGGTTCCCAAAATAGGGACACCACGTTGGAAGAGGTTAAAGGAGTAGTTCACCCAAAAAAAATATTGTTTTCTATCAATTACACACCCCATGAAGCCTTGAATTCATGGAGATCTTTTAGTTTTTGTCGCATTCCTGAGCTGATAATTTGATGACTGGGTCATCGGTCAGTAGGAGCCTCCGCTGGTCCCCAAAAATTATTGGCTCAGGAATGCGACAAAAAGGAATTCAAGGCTTCATGGGGTGTGTAATTGATAAAAAACAAGTATTTTTTGGGGTGAACTACTCCTTTAAATGTTTAGACTTCCTCAGCTAAGCGATTGATAGTTGGGAACCAAATGAACCCTTACAGAACTGTAACTCTGAGACGGGTCCATTTCGTTCCATTTGTAAGCTCTCAGAGTTATGGGGGTCGGTGGCCTAATGCATAACAAACTGGGAAATGTCCTTGAAATTAAAACGTTAGAGAAGAACTTGTTTAGAACATGACTTGGGCTCTGAAGTGGTTCTGTCCGGGTGGGTGGGGGGTTTAGAACATGACTTGGGCTCTGAAGTGGTGCTGTTTGGTTTTGTTGTGGTTCATTCCCATCCTCATCATCCATCTAGACTTCATCCTTTGAACGAACTGCATGTCCTTCTGCTGACGATAGACGCAGCTCGAACCTGCAGCGCGGAGACACACATCCATGAGACAATGAAGACCATAGTGTTCAGTGCACACCTCACTGCTTCAGTTCAAATTGTAATGGATTCTGAAACATTTTGAACTAGAGCCCGATGCCAGATTTGTGGGTCTGAGGTCGATGCTGATTTTGGATTAGAAACAAATAAACTCTGTCTGTGGACATTATCAGAAGAGCGCCCTGCATTTTCAGCAAGGATATTTTTTTAAGACACACAGACCTTGGATAATGTTCTGACTGCATTAACATAATGCATTATTTTATCTATAAATGTGAAGTATAAATGGTCAGTCTAGCACCAGTGAATATATGCATGAATAAACCTCTAGGGCCTATGAACGCATATACATGAACAGACTATCAACTAGGGATGGGTCCGAGTAATCAAATATTCAAAGTTGTCTTTTTAGGATAAAAAATGATAAAGAAATATTCATGTTTTTATTTTATTTTAGCAAAGGCTATACTGTCATCCTAAGCCTGCAAGTAGTAACTACATTTTAGAGTATGCCTAGTATGGGTGTAATACTTTTTCTGTTCTGCATTAGCATTGTCGTGTTAGCTTAAAGTACAAGGCTAGTAGACTAGGCTATACAAGAACAAATTCATGAGGACAACAGAATCATTGTTATTAATAGCAGTAGGATAATCTACTTAGATTTGTCAGTAATAAACATTACTACTATTAACAGTGGATATGACACTGATAATATTGTCTCTTCACAGTAAAGTACGATTGGTAATCACAACGGAACGTGTTAAAATCTCTCATACCCATGTCTCCGGCCCATCCCAGGGCTTGGTACTGCTTGAGGACACGGCCCACTGCGTTCCTATTGGTCCTCACAGCCACAGTCCTCTGGACGCCAAAGCGTTGCTTGTAGTACCGCATCAACGAGCGATGGCCGATCCTCGCACCTGGAGCCAACGATGTAGAACAAGGTTCACAACTGCATACTGAGTCAGTTAACACAAAGTCAGTCGTTCCCAAGCTTTTCTGGATCAGGGCCCACTTGAAAATCTCAAAAGCCACTTAGTGGTCAGATGGGTGGGACGCATGCATTTTCAGAGCATGTTTATTTTAAGGATCAATCAATTGATTGTGTTATTTATTGCCATCACAATAAAAATAATGTTTTCTTGACTTTGTTTTACATTATTATTAATATATATTTATATATATTTTAATAATTATATTATATTATTACAAAGATCGCTGAACTAAGTGTTACATTGTTTCAATTACTGTTGTTAATTCATTGCGTTTGAGTGCAGAGTCAGTTACCTGAGGGCATTGTCAGGTAGTGTAATAGCGAGTCAGTGAATACAGGACCAAAACATGCTCGCCCCGGGTCAAATACTATTATTCCTAAAACGTAACCTCAGTAAAACTATGCCTCAACCTAACCTTATTCCTAAACATAACCTCAGTAAAACTATGCCTAACCCTAACCTTATTCCTAAACGTAACCTCAGTAACCTCAGTAAAACTATGGCTAACCCTAACCTTATTCCTAAACGTAACCTCAGTAAAACTATGCCTAAACCTAACCTTATCCCTAAACGTAACCTCAGTAAAACTAAGCCTAAACCTAACCTTATTCCTAAATGTATCGTCAGTAAAACTATGCCTAACCCTAACCTTATTCCTAAACGTAACCTCAGTAAAACTATGCCTAACCCTAACCTTATTCCTAAACGTAACCTCAGTAAAACTATGCCTAAACCTAACCTTATTCCTAAACGTAGCTTCAGTAATACTATGCCTAAACTTAACCTTATTCCTAAACTTAACCTCAGTAAAACTATGCCTAACCCTAACCTTATTCCTAAAAGTAACCTCAGTAAAACTATGCCTAACCCTAACCTTATTCCTAAAAGTAACCTCAGTAAAACTATGCCTAAACCTAACCTTATTTCTAACCTTAAACCTCAGTAAAACTAATACAAGAATCACTGGGGGCGAGCGGTCCACAGAAGAAATGGGGGCGAGTGTGTTTTGGGGCGAGCGTTCCGGTTACCGAGTCAGGTAGTTTAGTAGTGAGTCAGTGAGTCAGTTACCTGAGGGGAGAGTCAGGTAGTCAGTTTCTTCGTCATATTCCAGGTTCTTCTCGTCAGGTAAACCTTCATCCTCCATGTCAGCATCCTCTCCCTCCTTCCTGTCTGGGTAAGTACTCCTGTTGGCACAAGGAACAAACACATACTATTAAACACATTAAAACACTCCAGTTCACATAATGAAAGTCCACAGTGAAAACACACACTTGAAGTTTCATCTCTTCAAGAAGCTGCTCCTGTGTTAATGTCTACATCTTGCCCAGAGATTCCTCTATGATCATTCCTGACCACAGGAATAGTTTGTGAGTTATTGAGCTTCTGACAGCTTGGTTGATTGGTAGATTGGGGACGTGTGGAGCTGAGTGGGTAGAGTCGGGTAATCAGAATGGCACCGGTTTAAAAAATGTACAAGCTCACAACTTGATATGACATTTTTGAAATGTTGTATAACTCGGGACACGTCAGCTACATAACTGCCAATACACATGTTGTCAAAACAGTCAAATAATGGCTGTTATAGGGGTCTGGCGCTACGGTCTTTATCCATCATACATCTAGAGCAGTGGTTTGGTTTCACCAAAATAATCACATTTGAACTGAGCACCCCTCAAAATAATCATAGTTGAAGTGGGGACGGCCCAAAATAATCATATTTGAACTGGGCACCCCTCAAAATAATCATATTTGAACTGGGCACCCCTCAAAATAATCATATTTGAACTGGGCACCCCTCAAAATAATCATATTTGAAGTGCGGACCCCCCAAAATAATCACATTTGAACTGGGCACCCCTCAAAATAATCATATTTGAAGTGGGGACCCCCCAAAATAATCATATTTGAAGTGGGGACCCCCAGAAATAATAATATTTGAACTGGGCAGTGGGCACCCCCCAAAATAATCATATTTGAACTGGGCAGTGGGCACCCCCCAAAATAATCGTATTTGAAGTGGGGACAAGCACTTGAGAACCTCACGTTGCAAGGCGTTTCTTATAGTATGACAATTTGGCCAAAACATTTGTTGAGAACCACTGATCTAAAGTCAAAATCCAAACTGTCAAACTGTTCATTACCTGAAGTCATAGAAGTCCGCAAACTCCAGCGCCGCGTCTCCGTCGGTGAACAGCTTACAGTGGCTCTTGTCCACCATGTGACCCTGCACCGCCTTGGTGGAGTAAAACGAGCGTCCCTTCTCGTTACACCACAGACACACGTTACCAGCACCCACCTTCTCCGCTGGAAACAATACACACACACACACACACAAACAATCATACAATATATTATACGTCAGAATCATCTTTATTGTCACAGGTTTACAGGTGTAAAACAGCGGGTGAAATTTGTTTTTGTGCAAGCTCCCATGGTTTTTGATCGTTAGGAGAGGGGGGAGGGACTAGGTATCTACATATTTACACGCAGCATATCCATCCAAACATTATGTACATGAGGTTTAGAAATAAGGTGCGTGAGCATAGCAGCTGGTACTGTAGATACTGTTCATGACATTAGTGAAGAGTATCAGTGTGTTGTACATGAGATTAACCCATTCAATCCGGGAACACATCCGTGTCATTTTAGATTTGAGCTATAACCGTTACTTTATACTTTGGCCAATCAAAAAATAGCAGATCTACAAGCTCATAGTGCGGCACTATGAGCTTGTAGATCTGCTATTTTTGAAAAATCTTGAACATTTGTGCAAATCTTTGAATACATATATTTTTTTAAACATCTTTAACTCAAATCTTTATTTATGTATTTGTATATTTTACAAATGTTCGCTTTAAAAGATATATATATATATATCCAAAGATTTGCACACACAACGATTTTTCTAAAATAGCAGATCTACAAGCTCATAGCACGAGCTTATGAGCTTGTAGATCTGCTATTTTTGAATAGCCAAAGAAATCTTAAAATGACACAGATGCGTTCCGGTCTTAATGGATTAAGGTACACAGTATCGGCAAGTGTCAAGTTCAACCACATAGTCCACAAAAGGTTGCTTATGGAATAATGCTAAATAAAATATCATGGCATTCGTTTTGTTAGGCCAATTCCCACTCTGTTACTTGTGAAACATGTTTTAGCGTCATCATTCCTAAACCCATGTTCTTGCTGTTCTACGTACCAGTTGAACAAAGTCGCAGATTGAGGCTTTAAAGGATCTACACCATGAATTAAAAAAATTATAATAATATTTAATATCATATTGTTTATGTCCCTCAAATGTTTTTCAAAAGGTTTGAGCCTAAATCAAGCCTCAGATATACTCATTCCAACTAACTTCTCTCTGGCTTATAAAGCACTTTCACCTGCAATACCACATTGTCCTGTTTGGCACGGGGCGAGCCAGTTTGTATGCATGTTATCTCCTGGTTATGTGTGGAAAAAGAAAAAAAAAAAAAAGTTTTTAGTTGGAACTGAAAAAACGGGAGGGAAAATCAGTTTGGTCTGTTTTGAGACCAATTTACAGAAAACCCCAGATATGCTGTGAAAGCCTGAGTGTTCAAACTGGGGTATTTTTTGGGATAGAAGAGAGGTAGGGGAGACCAAAAAAATAAAAAAATAATCATGGTGTAGTCCCTTTAACTTCAACCGTGTATTGACATTTCTGAGATGGAAGATGCTTCTCTAAACATGCATTCTACTGCTAGTTTGACCACTTCAAATACTCTTGGAGGCATCTTAAAGTAACTAATAACCGAAAATAGCCGATCACCCATCACTGTATTTTATATAAGGGTTGGCCATCTCTCGCAGTTCGTAGAGAGCAACATTGTATTTTATTTATTTATAAGGCCTTGTGTGGTAAACTTCCTTTATACCTATACTCGCTTTTGGAACCAAAGGTTACTGGTCACTCAACACGTTCACAAACACACATTAGATATACCAGTCCACGTAAGAGCAGTGAACAAGGAAAAACTGCATTCATGTATTATGCTCCACACAAATGGAACAAACTTCAGGACTCTCTGAAACTGGTGTGATTGGTCTCAATAGAGACATTCAGGGTGCTTCTTGAGGACACACTACATAGTGACTGCACCTGTTTCATGTAACACTGTTTATTTGCATCTGATTTTTAAATCTCTGTGTTGTTATCCATGTCCTCACTGTATTGTCTGATTCACCGCCTTTTGCGATTATTTTAATGTTTTATGCTTCTGCTTTTCTTTTTTGCTTTATTTTTAAATTAGTTGTGACATTGTAATGTTATTCAAATGTTTGTTATCAGGGCGTCCTTGAAAAAGAGAGCTTGCTCTCAATGGGTTTCCCTGAATAAATAAAGGAAAAAGAAAGAAAAGAAAGATAAGCTCTCAACGTGTCGCAGCGCGACGTGTTGCGAGCTTGTAGATCTGCTATTTTCGGCGCACGAAAAGTTTACATGGAAGACATGCTGGCTTCTATGGAATCCAAACGACTGAACTCAGTCGTGGGGGAATGAGAACTTGATTCAATGCATTATAGAATACACGTGAGCCTGCACTGCTCTGGTGGAGTAAAACAAACGTCCCTTTTCATTACACACACACGTTACCAGCAGCCACTTTCTCCCTTAACCCATTAAGTTTTCTGAAAAACTTATGTTGCTATATATAGCTAAAATCTGATGCTTACCCGGTTTTAATGGGTACAAAAAAAATTATAAATAGTGTAAATAGCTGATCTACAAGCTCAAAAAGTGTGACTCACAACCATTTTGATTCTTTGAAAATGTTTGAAAATATATGGAGATTTTTCAACATTGCGATCATGTAGTAATTGTGACCAGGCCTACCTACTCACCCAGGTATCGTATCATTCCTCTCAGAGCAACCAGGAACTAGTATTACTACCTGTAGAACGTCGCTGTCGAGCAGAAAGCTCTTTCGTAAATTAACGCCCTTCTTAGAATAGTCCCCACACCTTGGGGTGTTTTTTTGTCACTGTTATATGTAAATATACTGTATGTATATATATGCACATGCGTGAAATTGGTCCTCTGCATTTACCCATCCTATAACATCCTATAACGACTAGGAGCAGTGAGCAGCCATTCGCTCGGGGAGCAATTAGGGGTTAAAGGGATAGTTCACCCACAAAATGACTTGTTTTCTATCGATTAGTCACCCCATGGAGACTTGAATTCATGGATTTTTTTTTAGTTTTTGTCGCATTCCTAAGCCAATAATTTGACCAGCGGACCGGTAGGCAGCGGTTCCGGTAGGAGACTCTTTGTGTCTCCTACCGGAACCGCTGCCGGTCATAAAATTATTGGCTTAGGAATGCGACAAAAACTAAAAAATATCCATGAATTCAAGTCTCCATGGGGTGACTAATCGATAGGAAAAAAAGTCATTTTGGGGGTGAACTATCCCTTTAAGAGTCTTGCTCAGGGACACAAATCGACACATTGCTGGCCTGACCTGGAATCGTACCTGGGACAACCAGGAGCTCACTAACCACGGGGCTATGGCCGCCCCAGTTGATCATAGTACAGCGTCACACAAAAGCATCAAAAGTAGCTGATCCACAAGCTCGAAACGCGGCGCGAAGCGGCGCGTTTCGAGCTTGTAGGATCTTGTAGGATTCTGAATTTGAATCCTGAAAGTCACAGTTTTGGACATAATAATGAATTGCATTTATATGGCGCTTTTCTAAGTACTCAAACGTACTCAAAGCGCTTTACAATGGTTCATTCATTCATACAGGGGGGGGGGCATTGGGAGGTGGAGCGGCGAACAGTCGACGCCAGCGTCCCCACTTTTCCCACATTCACACACCAATGGTGGCAAGCTAGCGCCGACCGAATCATTGGAGGCAATGTAGGGTTCAGTGTCTTGCCCAAGGACACTTCGACATGTGGACAGGAGGAGTTGGGATTCGAACCGCCGACCCACGGATCAATGGACGACCTGCTCTACCTCCTGAGCCACAGCCGCCCTATAAGAGGTTTCCACCCGGACAAGAGACGATAAACAGCACTACCACTCACCCAGGTACCGTATCATTCCCCTCAGATCGACCAGGAACTCCAAGTCGGGGATGAAGAAGCTGTGCACCTTGGTCATGTGAGCGACGTTCTTGATGAGCGTCCTGGAGTGATGTGAGCAGAACAGACAGTCTGTGACGGCGATGGAGCCGGGCAGAACGTCCGGCCTGTCGCCCGATGACGACTCCCCCCCCTCCTGCTCCATCGACTCCCCCGGCTCTTCATCCTCTTCCATATCGTCGTCATCGTCCTCGTCATCATCGTCTTCGTCGTTGTTGACGTCCTCCCACTCTTCTGGAAGAGAGATGGGAGTTAGTTTAAAGCAGTGGTTTTTCAAACTTTTTCCAAGCTACAAGCTCACAGCGTGACGCGCTGTGAGCTTGTAGCTTTTTTTTCAATAGAGCACCGAAGTCTGACGTAATTTACACATCCTACCTGGGTCGCGTTTTTTTCCCCCCATTCTGAATTCCCATAGACGTGTTTAATATCGCGTCAAATAAGAACTAAGAACTGTGTTCCAAAAATAAACAAATGATCCCGGCGGATTGACTCTTATGGATATGAAGCATCAACTGACGGTGAGAAAACGCTTATGTTACTTCCACCAGATTAGTTACATGTTCGCCAGAAACAGTCTGTATCAAATATGAGTGACTGACTATCATAAACGATACAGAGCCACTCCCCTGATAATATCGCCGAGAGAGTTTGTTTATTTTTGGACCACAATTATTATACGAGACGATGACCCAATGTTATTCTCCATAGAGAAATTACTTCTACGACCGAGGGGATGAACGAGTGACGTCAGGACTTCTGTACTCTATAGCCAAAGTATAAAATATCATTACAAGTTGTTCAAATTATCCTATATCAAAGCTGCACTATGTAACTTTTCTCTTCTAGCCCAGATTTGAACCCTCGTTTGCTTCGCAAGTCCTGCCATTTTTTACCATTGAGCTAATAGAGCATGCCTGCTTGCTCAGGGGATACATTTAATCAGGTCAAAATTTGTGTCAGATCCTGTGTTTATAGGTGAGACATGACCTTTGACACCATCTAAATGTCTCAATAGAAGAGCAGGGAGACAAAATACAACCACCCTGATTGTAGTAGTTATATTGTAATAACATACTTTACAATACAGATTGGATAAAATTAAATTGTATTCATTTAAAAAAGTGACATAGTTCTGCTTTAACAAATAATAATGTATTTTATTTGTATTGCAGTTTTCATTCACAGGGAATCTCAAGAGCACTACTAATTATGCTGGGGACCCCCCGAGGGTCCCTGGACCCCACTTTGAGAACCACTGCTTTAGAACAGTGATAGACGCTCTCAGTTATTTGATTAATCGAAAAAATTATCAATAGAATAATCGCCAAGACAATAATCAATATACTGTAGTTGTAGCCCTAATTATCAAGTGTGCTACATCAGTGACCCATTTTAAATCACTCAAGACACACCTGTTTGAAGCTACGTTTAATTCTTAAATCTTTTACCTGTTGTTCTTGTTATTTATGTGGCGTATCTATTGTGATATCTGTTATGTTTCACTCATTTGTTTTCATTTTTGTGGATTGGTACCTTGCTGTTATGGCCAACTCTTTGTGCTTGGCTCCCTCTACTGGTTATATGTGTGTACAGCACTTTGTAAACTTTGTTTTGAAAGGTCCTATATGAATTATTATTATTACACAGAAATTGGCAACCCGCCCTCAGGAAGAAGATCTCTGGTCGCCAAACAAGGAACGCAAACACACTGGACATCCCAAGATACCGAACTGAGAGATACAAGAAATCACCAATCCCAATCCCCAGAGTGGATTTTAGATTTGTGTATTAGATTAGATAATTTTTTTCGACAGGCAATTGCATTTTTTTTTTTTTAAGTTCTGTGCTGTAATCAGCAAAATAATTCAGTGTTTCAATGGCACCTATCTTTTTAAACCTGTGATCATGCTGAAAGCTGAATAACCCATTAAAACCGGGAAAGCGATTTTAGCTTTGCCTATTCAAAAATAGCAGATCTACAAGCTCCCAGCGCGTCACTTCGTGCCGCGCTGCGATCTTGTACATCTACTATTTTGGAACATTTTAGAAAAATCTTTAAAGTGTTTGAAACATTTTTAATACTTTTGAATTTCTTAACTCTAATCTTCTCTTCTGGAAGATTTGGGGGGGGTCTGCGGGCAACTACATATCATTTTGGGGGTCTTTGGCACGCAAAAAGTTTGAGAACTACTGATCTAGAGGGCATTTGCAGAATCGGCCTCAGGTCTTAACGGGACAAAACATAAAACGGCGATCATGTCTCCTCACCTTCGTCTGCTGCTGCTGCTGCTGCTGTCGCGTCTCCTTGCTCCTCCTTGTCTTTGGTCTCCATCCTCCTGGCCTGCTCCTCCAGCCACACCATGCGAGGAGCTTTCTCCGCTCGCCTCCTCTCCTCCACTCCTTCCTTCACCTCCTGTAAGCCTGTGGAGGCGGAGGAGGAGGAGGCCTGGGTCTTTCCTGGCGCGGCGGCCGGCCCGGCCCGGTGCTGCTGCTCCTTCAGGGCGTTCCTCAGGGCCTGGTTCTTGGCGTCGTGGTCGGTCCTTCCCTCCTCTTCCTCCGCCTCCTCCTCCTCCTCCTCTCCTCCACTCAGACCTTTCTCCAGGTTCTTCTCGTTCATCTTCTCCACCTTCCGCTGAGCGGCCAGCACCGCCTGCTTCTCCAACTGATGGTTTGATTAACGTGTTTTTTTTATTGACAAAAATTCATATACCGCCATAAAAGAGCACATGTTTACAATTTGCTTGCCAAAAGAAATGACCCCCCCACTGTTTTTCTGTAAATATACTTTAACTGCCCCTAGTATTGATGATCTCTTGTATAGTATTGTATGTCTTTATGTGCCTGATGAATACATAGGACCACAATGGAAACAAGCCCTCAGGGCTTTTTGTGTTATACTTTTAGCAATATTGTATAACTGTACCTGTACCTGTACAAAAATGCTGATATCGGCATTGGCAAGTACCAGTCTATGCCATTCTGATACCACATCATTTATTACATGATGAATTCATTTACACTAATAATTTGAATGCTTCAGTTGATGTTGCATGATTGTTTAAATATGCTTTATACTACTGTACTACACCATTTATTTACATTATTTTACTAACTTGTAGCTACACTTTAACAATAAATATTAGCAATACTCTTTTTATTTATTCCTAGATCAGTGGTTCTCAAATTATTTTTAAATTTCAAGGACCCCCATAACTTTGAGAATGTACAAATGGACACTTACGGGTCCATTTGGTTCCATTTGTACACTCTCAGAGTTATGGGTAAGGAATCGGTAAGGAAAGGATGGTTTCGGTACATCCCTAATGATTGCCGGTGGCTGTAGTAAGTTATGTACTTATTCATTTATTTGTTTTATTTCATTTTCTGAGTGTGTTGCGTTTTCTGTGTTGCATTATCAACAGTTTGCACAAATAAAAGTACATTTTTATGAAAGCCAAAGGTGCAAGCTCTCAAATATATTTTCAAATTTTGTTTCAACTACAGAAGCTGAGAAATAAAAAGAATTGGAGACGTTGACACTTCTGTGAAGTTTTCCAGAAAAACCTCAGGTTTTAGGGGTAATTTTCTAATCGAACTTGGGTTTTTCAGGCTTTTATGGGACTCAGGTCTAAATGGGTTAAGTTACTTTACCTGTTGGTGTTTGTGTGACTGCAGGTGGTTGTGGTAAGCGTTGGCGGTGTTGAACTTCTTGCTGCAGGTGGCACAGAACTCCCCGGCGGCCGCGGCGGACAGCTGGAGGTCTGCTGCGGCCCGCTGGGCCAGGACCCTCTCCTGGAAGTTCTCTGGGAAGAGATGGATAGATCAAATAGACGGAAACAAGTAGAAGAGCACGCGCAGCCAAAACAAATAAAAATAATAATAAACAGGTGCAGGGCAGAAGTGAACAACAGTGGAAACTATTGTTGTTGAATGCTCCAAAAGGTAAATGGTTTATTACCACCGTAAAACTCATATTTTTCCACTAGATAAATAGATAAACCTTTATTGATTCCACGACTAACACAAGGGAAATTCACCTCGCAGTAGGGTTGGGATCCGGAGGAACCGTAGCCAACATTGAGGAACTGGAATCGGTTCCATCACATTTGGAACTGTTTCCGGAACCGGTTTCATGCATTATAGCTAAAATAAAATCTCACGACTGAAGGATGTTGTATGGCCAATCCTAATGTACTATTTGTGAAACATTGTGAAAGGACCTTATGGGTCCATTTGGTTTCATTTGTCATCATTTTGAGTTTGTGTCAGTCAAAGATACAGCCATTGTAAACGTTAGATATGCAAATCGCGTAAAAAAAACGCGGTCTGTGAAGTATTCAAATTTGTTGAAGCATCTGCCAGAGACTCTGTGTTTAGTTCTTCTGTTTTTGACTCCTCCTGTAAGGATAATTATTGTCCCAATAAATGGAATATGCTGGGGAAAAAACAGTAAAAGTTGGCGTTCGGGGGGCGCAGTGGTAAAGTGCCTGCCCACCACCGTGGAGGTTGTGGGTTCGAATCCACCACCAATTACGACTAAATTGGGGAGAAAAAGGGGGGGAAAATAGGGGGAAAAAAGAAACAACAGTAGCTATATGTAATACCTACGTAACAATATGTGATACCAAGTCATTGTAATTTTCCCAACACTTGGCCATGTCAGCCATCATCTTCTTCATGGTAGCCACCACTGGTGACGGGTGGCATGTCAGCCATCTTAACACTAGTATAACATTAGTAACATTGTACCCAAGACCAAAAAAAGACATGCCATCTCCGGTTTACTTCCCGCATCTGCGTGGCGTAGGAGGCCGCCTTTTTAGGAGACCGGAATTACGTTGGAGTCTATTCATTCTAATGGGAGAAGTGAACGTGAACCCAATCGCAACAAGCCACACAATTTTCCAAACATTTTAACAGTAAAATGTATTTTTTTAGAGAGACAAATCAGGAGAAAATCAACTGTTATCCACCGTTCTCTGTCCCAGCAACACACTCTCGCGGGATGACGGGATCTAGTGACAGTAAACATAAGACGAGATCTGCCGCCAGACGGCGCCCACTTAAGAGACCATTTGTATGCCATTTTGAGTACCATGTCGCCTCTAGTGGCTTGGAGTGTACTCACCAGCGGTGACGGGTGGCATCTCGGCCACCTTGCGCTTCAGGTTGTAGCGGTGCCAGTCCGTCTTGTAGTGCGCCCGCTGCACCTCGCCATCGCTGAACGCCACCCTGCAGCTGATGCAGGTGTAGGACGACATGGCGCCTGGACACCAAACTCACACATTAATGATTATACCAGTGGTTCTCAGACTTTTTCATATCAAATTAATATGCATTTAAATGTATATGTATTTGGTTGCGGACCCCTCCCCCCCAGGTTAAAAAATATAAATATAGCAGATCTACAAGCTCACAACATCTCAACGCAACACGTTGTGAGCTTGTATATTGGCCATTTTAAAATAGCTGATGTATATTGGGTTAAAGTGGTAAAGCAGGGGAGTGGGACCCCACGAAACCAATGAAAGTAAAATCCACCAACATATTCAAGTACAGTACTCAAGTAAATCTACTTAAATACTGCCCACCACTGATTATTATTATTATTATTAATAGACCCATCATTCATAATACAGCATGAGCATGACAGGCACCACATTGAAGACATCATTTAAAGCCCATGAGTGTAAAAATCCACAATAATGCACAGGGAAGAGCTAAAGTTCACACACTGAAAGATAAATCATAATTACTCCATAAAACGATAAAATAACTTAAAAACAATGAGAAAATGACATGAAAATGGCAAATGTTAACTCACTGTTGTCATTAACCTATCTATCATCTGTCTGTCTGTCTATGTATATGTAACGTGTGTATGTGGGCTATGTGTCTGTCTGATCATGTAATGTATGTATGTATGTATGTAGGCTTCAATCTTACTCAAGTAACACTTTACACAGGCCTTTTACTTGTAACAGAGTATTTTTATATTGTGGTGTTGATACTTTTACTCAAGAAACAAATGGGAGTACTTTTTTCCACCACTGAATTACTGTAAATAAAAAATAAATACAAATAAAAACCAGCTAACATTAGCAACACAAAGCTAACTAAAGGTTGACCATCAACAGTAAACATGGCCAATAGAACTACATGACAGATATAATATTCACTTACTTTAATGACAGCCCTGGATCCTCTCTGAGGTCTATACGTATAGATATGAAATTATGAATGTATATTATATATAATATATAAACACGCTTGTTATGGTTGAGCTGCTCGGCTGCAAACACGAGGTTTTCTTCCTGGTGACCCTTCAACTCCACGGTGCGGTGTTGCCAGGTTTTGAGAGACAAACAGGTATGAAAACAAGCCCAAAAGAAGCGAGCGCCCCCAATTCACCCCTTCGGCCTTCGCCCTTTAATTTTTGAAAAATATGGAATATTCTTTAAACATTTTAACAACACAAATCTTGTATGGGGGTCCCTGGCATTTTATTTTCAGATGGGGTCCGCAGTCAAATACATTACTTTTGGGGTCCTTGACTTGAAAATGTTTGAGAACCACTGTTTTAAACAACATTAGTTAACAAGCCCAAATAAGCAACTACATTTTAGAAACAAGCCCAAAAAACCGCAACCCGCAACTACCAATATTTACAAGCAACTTTACAGAGAAACAAGCCCAAAGTCGCTTATAATAAACGGACATGGCAACGTACATTTGGACTTGCATTACCGCCACCTACTGGACTGGATGTGGGACTTGAGATTATAAATATGCATAATGACAAGACAAAAAACAACCAGTGGTGGAAAAAGTACTACAATTGTAATTGTTTTACTTAAGTAAAAATATCTATACTGCAATGCAGAAATACCGTTACAAGTAAAAGTCCGGAATTCAATTTGTACTTGAGTAAAAGTACAAAAGTGTACAAAATGTAGCCTACTTTAAGTACCAAAAGTAAAAGTAGTCATTATGCAGAATGTCCCATTTCAAGTTTTCTAATGTACCTTATATTGAAAATAGCAGATCTACAAGCTCACAATGCGTCGCGAAGTGATGCATTGTAGATCTTGTAGATCTGATTATAGTCTCCCTGTCTTTCCAGCTCTTTAATAAACAGAAAATACATTTTCAGGTAGGTGACAAACTTTCAGCCAATCAGGAGAGATTTATCATTTACCATTTATCATTTATCATTTATCATTTATCATTATAATATAGTGTTCTAGTTCCAATTTTGTCTGCTCATTTATGTGTGTCATGACACTTGTTTAATCTGTATCCTGACTGAGTTATCTATCATGATTGGATCGAATTGGTATCCCAACCTGAAAATGCATTTTCTGTTTAATAAAGAAGTGGAGAGACATGGAGACACATTTGCTATTAATTTTACTGAACAAACACTGTACAACAGGACAGGGGTTTTCAACAGGTGGTCCGTGGATCACTGGTGGTCCGTGGAGGTATTGCATGTGGTCCCTGACCATGCATTCAGCAATCTGGGAACCCATCGCAGCGCCCTGTTGAGACTCCAGCTGGCAGCTTTGTCACCTAGCCTACTTCCACTGCCTCCGAAATCACTGTAGGCTATGCCACATACGGTGTAAAGTAAGTACTTGTACTCAAGTACTGTACACTTTTAGGTACTTTTAGGGATACTTAATGGAGTATTTCAAATTTTCGTTACTTTTTTTTACTTCTACTCCACTAGAGGCAAATATTGTATTTTTACTCCACTACAATTATTTGAAAACTTTAGTTACTATAGCCTAGTTACTTTTTTTGATTTGGATTATTATTACAAAACATACATTAAACCACAATTTGAAAATAGCCGATCTACAAGCTCACAACGCTACTTTTACTTCAGTAAAAAAAAATAGTACTTTTCCCACCACTGCAAATCACTACTTTTCAAAAACGTTTGAGTGCATATGTTACAGGGAAATACAGGGGGAGAATAGCTCTTTTCATGGGTTACTATATGACACTCTCTAATTAGTGTGCATGCGTGCACAAGGTGTGTTGATTAGATAGACATATTGAAGTCACCAGTCGCAATCAAAGTAAATCGATAACAAAGGGGGAAGCGAGGGGGGATGAAAACGAGCGCTCCTTTTTCAATTTCACTGGTTTTCCAATTTCCCTGTAACACATACATCACATGTTTCAAAAGACATACTAATGAAAGAAATTAACCACACAAAGATAAGTGCTCCATCTTGTGATAAGGCAGAAGTACTACATTCTTGTTTCATCACAGGAGTACAGCAATTAAACATTGTTTTTTACAATTTAATTTATGTCATCGGTTGAACAAATAAATACACTCTAACTTGAGTTTAAAACAAGCATAATTGACATTATATTACAGCCCGAGGTTTGTTTGCCATGTTGCCTAAATACTGTTGCTGTTGTTGTTGTAATTGTTGTTGTTGTTGTTGTTGTTGTTGTTGCATTGTTGGACATGGTGACCGTTGAACTTCTTTTGGAGGTTACCACCACCAGTGACTGGAGAGTGGAATAGAAAATAGAAAAGGAAACAAACAAACAAACAAACAACCTGTAGGTTATTTTAAGCATGTAATCTAACCCTGGTATTTGGGGAAATTGTAAAACGAATATTCAGACAAATTTCATGGACCCAGAAATGGTGTTTCTTATGCATTTTCCACGTTTGTGATGCTGCTATCTCTGAATATCTGGACAAGGCTTGTCCAGATATTCAGAGATAGCAGCATCAGTCTCACAGTCTGTGGTCCATCTTTCAGAAGCACAGCACAGCCACAATATGACAGCTTGCCTGCCGTTTTTAGTGACTTTACTTGTTGGATGAAAATGGTGATTCTTCTGAATATTATATTTTCTGCAGTAATGCATGTTCCACTGTTTATGGCTGACTACAGTGTGTGCATTATAATTATTGAATCTGTTATTTGATTTCAAGTTGATGCACTTTCTTCCCTTCCTTCACAGTTTTCAAACATATATTATCAGTCTTACACTGCCACCAAGTGGGTATACTAGGTAATTGTTTTATACTCAACAGTAAAGGCAGAACAAGTCACACATCCACAATTTCAGAGTGGTTGTAGGCCTATACAATTACTCTGTTTAATTATATACTTTAATACAGTGAACAGATGGAAAAAGGCTTTTTAGAAATTAAAGGTGGTGTAAACTGTTTTTTTTTTTTTGTTAAAGCGGCACTATGTAACTTTTTTTAATGAATAAAATGTAATTTTGTCCAATCTGTATGGTAGAGTATGTTAACAGTATGTTACAATATAACTTATGCAATAGTGGTTGTTGTATTTTGTCTCCCTGCTCTTCGATTGAGACATTTAGATCGTGTCAAAGGTCATGTCTCACCTAGACACAGACAGGATCTGACAAAAAAAATTACCTGATGGTCAAGATTAAATGTATCCCCTGAGCAAGCAGACAGGCTCTATTAGCTCAATGGTAAGAATTTCAGCACTTTTGCACGAAATCCGGGGTAAAAGAGGAAAGTTACATAGTGCAGCTTTAAAGCTTTATATTGTGTGACATTACCCTCACAATATAACACAGGTCTCTCTCCAGCTCTTTAGTAAACAGACAATAGATTATCAGGTCAGGATACCAATTGTATCCAATCCAATCAGGAGAGAGAAACCCCACAAAGATCATTTTTTAGCTTCAATTTGATTGTGTACCAGTTCCAATTTTATTCTTTTTTTTATCAGCAATTTCACTTCCTGTATGAGTTCTCTCTCCTGATAAGCCCTATACCTCTAAATGTCTAACCCCAACCTGAATCTTTTCAGGTTACTTAAAAAACAAAAAAAAACAAAACATATGTCTTGTGAGGACCAGAAATTGAGTCCTCAAAATGTCTATTTCTCAAATTCTAATTATACAACACACACACACACACACACACACACACACACAATTAAATGTGTAATGCCCTACCCAAAGGAGTAAAGGAGTGTAAAACCCTACTCACTTTCAAAACTGCCCTAAATAATCACTTTCAGGAGGCTGCAATTCCAAACTGGCCCCTGTCAAAGTCTTAATCTACCAGCCCCCCCCCCCCTCCGCTCCTCCTCAAACTGTCTATTGTACATTATTGTATGACGTTCTGCATAGTAGTGTATATTTGTATGTCTTCTTAAATGTCATCATGATTTGAGTGCATGGGGATAGGGGGCCACTGTGCTTTTATGAGCGATCCAGTTTAGAGGACCTTGTATTGTGATTTGTACTTCCATGTACTGTTTCCATGTCTTTCTAAATAAAGTATTCAATCAATCAATCAAAACACACACACACACACACACACACACACACACACACACACACACACACACACACACACACACACACACACACACACACACACACACACACACACACTCAAATGGTGCATTTGGAGTGAGTTTATTGTATTGACATTCTTCAGTTCAGTTAAATACATGTAATTATGCAAATGTGGGACACACAAACATTTTTTAAAACCGCTCAGGTCGCTTTGTGACTCGTCACTGCAAGGCAGCGCTTCTCTAACTTTTATTCATTTCTGTTTGGTTTGCATAAAGGCCAATTCACGCTCGGAAGGACAAGTGTCGAGCGTGACCAAATATGGTGGATTTCTCTAAATACGCCATCCCAATTGTAGCCACTAGAGGCGAAATGGTACACAAGTGGCACACAAATGGTCTCCTAAGTGGACCCGTGAGGGGCCATTTGGTTCCATTTGTACACTCTCAGAGTTACAGACCTATCGTGGTCTATTGTGGTTCATAACTATCAATCACTTAGCTGGTGACCTCCTGGAACCCCTTCAAGGACCCCTGGGGGTCCCCTGCCCCCAACTTTGAGAACCACCTCTGTAAGGCAATCACCATGACATCACCATGAGATCAAGAGATGAATAATTAATGATAATAATCATGAATAACTAAAGAGATTGTCTTTGGCTGTGAATTGGTGAGCTGCTTAAAGGAGCACTACACCCATTTTGAACCTCATCTTCATATAATTGGTCCTCACTAATGCTCAGTATAAGATGACACCATTTCTGTCTACTCCTTGGTGGGCAGAAATCTGCCTACCAGTGACTCATCGGCTGCGATTCCAAGCAAATAGAAACTACAGCCTTCTTGCGTTCTTGCGTTTCTGAACTGTCAACAGCCCTCCTCTGAGACAGAGAGTGATTGAATGAGCATTAGTGAGGACCATTTATTATGAAGATAAGGTTGAAAATGGGTGAAGTGCTCCTTTAAGCCCTATACTTTGTTGACTGGGGTCCCCCAACAGGTCTGTACTAGGCCCTCTCCCTTTTCTCCCGACACCAAATATCTTCGCCGAAAATAGCCGA
Source organism: Gymnoscopelus braueri (assembly GCF_963280865.1). NCBI lineage: Eukaryota > Metazoa > Chordata > Actinopteri > Myctophiformes > Myctophidae > Gymnoscopelus > Gymnoscopelus braueri. The sequence continues at coordinate 48,908,103 of NC_137611.1, forward strand.
TCTCCAAGCTCACATGTGCGTGAGCTCGTGCGTAGTTCAACAAATTTCCTTATCTTTGGAACTTGTCAAAATGTTCAAATGGAAACCTTTGATACAGTGAAAATCCCATGACATCATCATGGATGAGATCGTCAAGGCTCGCTTCACCACCGGAGCTGAAAATAAAACATTCAGTTTCCTCTTATAAGGATCTTGCTCATGATTTATGAATAACATTTCTAATGTGTTGATAGATACATATTACATAATGAGACCATCAGCATACAGTAACAATCATTTTTAACTTGTATTAATATGAGGATTAGGAAGGTTAAAAGACATGTTAGGCTGAAGTGTCTTTGCAAAAGCAACAATCAAGGTTCAATTTGTAACAAAAATAAAGGGCGGGGGGCATTTTCTTAAGCCCTACTTTGTCGTACGACAAATAGTGAAAATAGACTATCTACAAGCTCACAACATGTCGCATCGTGACACCGTAGAATAGCTATTTTTGCTCTTTTTTTTTAAGAGAAAAGGATTGGAATTTTTGGACAAAATGTTGCCAAATTTGAAAGTTATTTTAAAAAGAAAATGTACTTTGTCATTTCTACTTTTGTAGTATTTTTTAAACACTCCAGCGCGTCTATACTACTGGGTGTACTGGGTAATTGAGTACTTTGTCCACCACTGGCATCTACTGGCAGCAATTTTGCTGTGCAGGTATTATGTAATACACTAAGTAAAATGTCACTGAACGGATTTATGTCTCAAACGGATATTTACATGCATGATAATAATAATGATAGTAATGCGAGACCTGCTGCATGTTATAATGATAATAATAAATGCCAAGTCGCTCAGCTATATAATTATGGCTTCATGGAAAGAAAAAAGAAAATATAAAATTAAAAAGGAAAATAATACAAAATGTGATTTGTACTGTGTCATCCATTGTCAAACATGAGTGTTATCTGGCTATACACTACAGACCAGACACACAGAATGGTGCATTTGCTAGTACAGGTGCAGTTTGGTTAGACGTCCTAGTCAAAATAAGGCAGTGGAATTTTGGGTAGTGTAGTTGAACTGACTGAATCAGCGTCCGTCCATGAAAGTTAAACTTTCTGGCAGTCAGCAAACTGTTAGGTTACGGGAAACTAATTTCTGCAAAACAGGTGAATGTTCCGCAACCCATAATCAATACCCATCGTATATTACATTTGGCTTATATGCGGCCCGTTTTGTCCCGTTTTGGGACATGGTGTTTGTCTTGGGACGTGACGTGACATGCCGAGACCACTTGAAACCGGATTTTCAGTTCAGGCGGCCTGAACATCTAGTAAACACAATTCCCTCTAAGCCACTGTTTCTCAACCTCTGGTCCTGGGCCCAAAAGGGGTCACAAATGGACCATTACGGGGTACGTAACTTTGACAGGGTAAAAATGAAACCAAAATAGACCCACAATCTACACAATCTACACTGTACAAATGGAACCAAATGGACCCTCACGGGTCATTTGTACACTCTCTGAAACAACAATTTGGACCCCCTGGAGGGCCGCGGACCAGAGGTTGAGAGCCAGCGCTCTAAGCTACAGGGACACACAGCCGTGGGCGTGGCTCAGTGACATCATAAAGCGTTTTCGTCCGATCGTTGTCATAGTTTGATCAGGCGTCACATGACACGCGTACGTGTGTGTTTACTGTACTGGAAATTAAAAAACAATCACAATAATAATATAGAAGGGAAACACATTTTTCACCCCACCAATCAAAGACATCCTAACAGTCTTATCTAAGCCAATGAGAATCCATCTAAGCCAATCACAGACCATCCAGCACTCTTATCACAGCCAATCAGAGACGTTCCAGCACTCTTATCACAGCAAATCAGAGACGTTCCAGCACTCTTATCACAGCCAATCGGTGTCGTCCGTCCCAGCACTCTTTATCGCAAACCAATCCCTGATGTCCTAGCACTTTTATAACATCCAATGAGCGACGTCCCGGCACTTTTAAAACAGCCAATCAGTGACGTCCCAGCAGTTTGGAGAAGAATCCAGCGGAGGATGAAGATGGAGGCTTGCCGGAGGAGGCGGGGTCAACATCTTTCTCCGCCTTCTTCTTCTCCGCCCCTGCCCCACCTCCTCCCAGAAGCTCCTCCTCCAGCTGCTCCAGCTCCGATTGGTCGAGCAGCTCAAAGTCCTCCACCTCGCTGTCAGACTCCTCCGCCAGGTCAAAGGGCGTCAGCGACGTCACCTGTACTTCCTGGGGGCGTGGCCTCGACCGTGACCTCCTCTCTGGGGGGAGGTCGTCCGCGGACGTTACCGCGGCGACCACAGCGGCCTCTATCCTTTCCTGGATGGCGGAGGTGACGGCGGCCGCGATGGCGTCTGACGCCATCTGCTGGACGAGTTCCAGGGCCGCCTCCGCCGTCTCGGGAGGAGGAGGGAGACGGCCTTGATTTGATGATGGAAGGGGGGGAGGGGTCGGGAGGCCGATGCTGAGGTCGCTGTCGTCGCCGTTGCTAAGGCCGTTGTCGAGGGAGGGGAATTCTGGGAGGCCGCCGGTAAATGCCTCTTCTTTGTCCAGGTCTGTGAGGTTGGGGAGAGAATAATTATAGGCTATATACAGTACTATATAGACACATCACTGCATGTTGTATGAGAACGGTTGGTTGTTCTTCCTTGCAAAATCGCAGAATGGAGCATAATTTTCTTTATAAGGCCGTGTTGCACGAACTGTCTTCTTACTTGTGTTCTTTATTGACTCCAAGGCCCACTAGTGTTTTTAACCTGAGATCTGATGGAGAGTTCATGTACAAAATTCCCACATCTAACTAGAGGTTCACAATTTTAATTGTGGGAGAGACCTTCTGCCTTAATACACATACGGTACATGACTTATGTCTCAGCAGGATATAGAAATACATGTCCATGCATTCATCTTCAGTAGACTTTGACTACTGTAGCAGTTTCTTTACAGGTCTCCCTAAAACATCTATCAGACGACTGCAGTTGATTCAGAACGTTGCTGCTCGAGAGTCCTTACTAATACCAAGAAAGTGGAACATATCACTCCAGTTCTCAGATCTTTACACTGGCTGTAAAAAAAAACAACAACCAAAAAATGTTTTGGGGTTTGGGGCCAAAATACATTTCTGATCTTGTTCTATTTCATAAACCATCCAGACCTCTCGGGTGATCTGGGAAAGTTCTGCTTTCTGTCCCCAGAATCAGAACTAAACATGGAGAAGCATCAGTCTTTATGCATATCTGGAACAAACTCCCAGAAAATTAACTCTAACTCTAAAGTTCTTTAAAAACACAGCTAAAAAAACGTTCTTTTTGCCGCTGCCTTGTCTTGGAGTTTAGAAACAGATTTTAGATTCGTTTTTTGATTTCTTCATTCACTGTAAAGGAATGTGATACAAACAAAAATTCTCCCTGTATTCATCACATCATGGGGTGAGTAAACAATATAAATAATGTAATTTATTGGGTTGGAGATTAACATTAAGGAAATAGGTGTTTAACTTCTGTTTCCCCCTCCTTTTACCAAATTCAAATGTCCTTTTATAGTTATAAGTGTTTTCTTTGCTTAATGTTTTGTGTAAAGCACACTGAATTGACTTGTTGTTGTTGTTGTTGTTGTTGTTGTTGTTGTTGTTGTTGTTGAAATGTGCAATACAAATAAACGTGCCTTCTCTTGCCAAGTTGCCTCACATTAGGGGCGCGTTCGAAAATACAGCACTGAGCGCACTGGCCAATACAAACTAATAGGCGAGTGTGCTCCGGTGCGTAATTTCCGAACGCACCCTAGGATTGAACCTGCCAATGATGAGGTATCTACGTGTATAATATATCGTCGCTGTCGGGCAGAAACCTCTTATCTCCATAGTTTAACTTTTTTTCCGTAAATTAAAAGGATAGTTCACCCCCCAAAAAAACATATTTTCTATCGATTACTCACCCCATGGAGACTTGAATTCATGGATATTTTTTTGTTTTGTTTTTGTCACATTCCTAAAATAATTTGATGACGAGCAGTGCGTTCCGGTATGAGACACAAAGGACTCTTTCAAAAGTCATTTTGGGGGAACTATAGCCTGGTAAACCCTCCCTCCGGAAATCTCATTTCTATTTGATTCCTCCTGAAATCAAATGGAAATGAGATTTCCGGAGGGAGGGTTTACCAGGCTAGGTGAACTATCCCTTTAATGCCCTAATTTGTCATAATACAGCGTCACACGAAAGCATCGAAAGTAGCAGATCCGCAAGCTCAAAACGCGGTGCGAAGCGACGCGTTTTGAGCTTGCGGATCTGCTACTTTTGAATTTAAATCCAGCAAAAGTAACAGTTTTGGACAGAGACGATATCTCTGTGTCTCCACCTACCCTCTGAGTTCTCCGTCTGTGGGGTGTGTCCCTCCGACAGGTTGAACGTTCCATTGTCCGTCCACGTCACGTCCGACACGTCTGTGTCCGACACACACATCTCCTTACACACCGTGGAGTCCAGCTAATAGACACATGCACACGCACACGCACACACACACACACACACACACACACACACACACACACACACACACACACACACACACTCGTATTAATATAATACACATATCTCATTACACACTAAAGGAGTCCAGCTAATGGGAGACAGAGACAAAACATTAATGTAATATAATATTCATTAAATGCGGTGTAAGTTAGTGGTTGTTTTTTCTTCTCTTGCAATGACGATTGTCCGTCGTGAACCGGACTCATTGTGTGTCTCAAGTTAACTGTGTTGTGAAGAGGACACACGCCCGTGTCGAGGTGAATGTACGTCCTCATCTCAACTCGCGCTTAAATCCAATTGTGCAGCTGTTGGCATCATGGCAGATCCAATTAAAAGAACCCGAAATCCAATCCACATGATATTACATCTGTGTGTGTGTGTGTGGGTGTGTGTGTGTGTGTGTGTGTGTGTGTGTGTGTGTGTGTGTGTGTGTGTGTGTGTGTGTGTGTGTGTGTGTGTGTGTGTGTGTGTGTGTGTGTGTGTGTGTATGTGTGTGGACCCTGAGCCAGACCCCATGCCAACGCACGCTGTGTAAACAACATCGCTCTGTTTGACTAACAGCTCCGGGTCACTTCCTGACATTGAGTGACGGTATAATCAGTACAAACCAAGAGTCCGGATTAGATCGTTAAGCTTCACTGTCTTAACAGGAAAACCAGTAAGGCATTATACATCCCGACAGATTTATATATATATATATACATATATATCGGTCGGGATGTGATTAGAACATTCTCCTGGGCCCGGAAGGCTGGCGTAGCGGTCCGGGCACCTAGGCTGCTAATGCACCCTGACAGCGTGTCGTGGGTTCGAATCCCGATCCCGGCGACCTTTTCTGCGTGTCACTCCCCGTCTCTCTCTCCCCATTTCCAGTCAGTCTACTGTATTAAATCAATAAAAGGCAGAAAAGGCCAAAAAAAAGCCAAAAAAAAAAAAAAAAAAAATTCTCCTGGATTCACCTTGTAATCATAATGGACCTTATTACAGAATGTATACTTGGCAGTTTCATCTCACGTTCAGGTCAGTGTTAATTTCGTAGACTTAATGTTCGTCGACTACCTTTTTTCACTGAATAATATTTTTTTATAAAAAAAGAAAAAATGAATACATTGACAATTTTGTCAACAAATAAAAACTAGACAAAAATGTTAGGGAGGGACTAGTGGACAGGAGATTCAGTAGAACTAAGCCATCTTATGTTTGGTGGGCCTGTGGGTGTCACGCTCCGAAAATAGCTGATCTACAAGCGTTCTGAGCTTATAGATTGGCTATTTTCGGCACACAGCTAAGTATAAATCAGGTATTATACACCATCAAGGCCTGCCAAAATACATTTTTGTCGACTAAATCAAATGTATATTTAGTTGACTAAAATCTTATGCTTTTTAGTCAAGTAAAACTAGACTAAAACAAAAACATTTCAGATGACTAAAATGTGAACATTGTATTCTATTGCTAGTTTCACCAATTCAAAAAATAAATTACATTTGGACCAAGAGTCCAAATGTAATAAATGTATCAATCATGGTGAATGAGAACTTTAACCATTTAAACCCTATACTTAGTTGACCGGGGTTCCCCCAGGGGCTCCATACGAGATCCTATAGTATTTCCCTCTACACCAAACCTCTTCGCCGGAAACAGCCGATCAACAAGCTCACAATGGTGCATTGTGAGCTTGCAGAGTTGCAATTTTTTGCCGAATGTTCGTCACAGAATAGAAAAGCTAGGGTTCAAGTGGTTCGACCTTGGAGCTCCATCTTACCTTAGGGAACATGGAGGAGAGGTCCTCTTCTATGTTCTCCTTCTCACCCTGAGACTGAAGGAGTCGCTTCTCTGCAGGAGCAACGGCAACAAAACACACACAACATAGGATGTAACTCATTTGTCACTAACTGCATGTGAGAATATACATTCTGTGTTTTATGATAAGCTACTATAGAGCTGTCACAATTACAAATTTAAGTTGACGATTAATTGTCACACTAATGATTGCGATTGGCGATTTAATTGTGTTTTTGGCATTGAACATTGGCTTTGTAATCAAAACATATATGACTCGTGACGCGTTGTAAGCTTGTAGATCTACTATTTCTGTTTTTTTCAATTTTAACGATTATGACGATTATCCAAAAATAATCACCAATATCTCAAATAATTGTGATTAGACGATTATGTATGAATTGTGACAGGCCTATATACCACTATATATACTGTAGGTTTACCGTGATCCTCTTTGATCCTGTGAAGGAAGTCCCCAACGCCGAAGTCCAGCTTCTGCAGAACTGGCTTCAGCCACATGAGGAACTCAGGGGAGGAGATGAGGGGCCACAGGAAGACTCCCAGAACTGCATAAACAGAGCATATCGTTGCATATCTCCATATTCTAACTCTTTGTATTTTTTTCATAAATTAATGCCCTACAAGGTGCGTTTTGAGCTTGTAGATCTGCTACTTTTGCAAAAAAAAGCACAGTTTTGGACATATCACCCGACATACAGTACCACCCGACAGACGATATGCATTCTGCATAAGGCAGCGCCGGAGCTCATGAACCCGTTAGCCTTGCCCCCTCTTGTGGGGGTCTGTCTGTGTTTAGACCAACACAGACAGAGTAGAGAGAGATGCGCATCTGATTCTGCGTGACTGTTATCTGCTGACATCAAACTTGGAGAGGAGAAGACACATGTTACCTGATCACTCGTCGTCAATTCACTCTCGTGGTGTTTTTTCCTCCCTCTCTCTCGCTCTCTCTCTCTCTCTCTCTCTCTCTCTCTCTCTCTGGTTCCATAAGGATGTTTCCACATGTCCTCTCCTCATCAAGTTGTAAACATTGACAACTGTTTTGACGTGAGGGGGAGGCGGGGCCTTTGTGCTATTTGTGGAGCTCTCCGCAACTAGCGTAGTGGGCAGGACTCAGACCACACGGCTCACATTTTGGTCATGCATTTGAGACGTCTGGGTGAAAATGTTTCTAACCAGAAGTTTAATAGCACCAGAAGTCAAACTTGTAGAGTAATATTTGTCTACATCATAAACATGAATACGTACCTAAAGTGTAGGAGATAACGACTCCAGGAATGTAGCGTCCTAAGACGGCGAAGAAGGTGCACACACTGCAGACCAGCAAGCAAAACTACATCCAGGAAGAAGAAAACATCTCATTACATACGTTTAGAATAGAATAGAATACAATAGAATAGAATATAAAGTTGTAGATATTGACCTTGCCAGGATTCTGCTGTTTGAAAGAGGACGTTTCCTGTAGGAACAATCTGAACGACTCACTGATCTCTGGTCCAAGACTGGACCTGCTGTCCTGACCCGAATCCATGAGCTCCCAGCTAGACAGAGACACAAAACAAACACACCCCAATCCATGAGTTACCAGCTAGAGAGAGACACAAAACAAACACTCCCCAATCCATGAGCTCCCAGCTAGAGAGACACAAAACAAATCCCTCAGTACCCAGCTAGAGAGAGACCCTTGCAACTAGGACAGATCAGCGTTGTTTTTTATTATGATTCTTTATTTTATTTAAGTGGAGTAAGACATTAAATCCCCTTGAGGGATCACACACTGCCTTCTGTCTGTAAATAGCATTTTTTTTGTTGATGACACATATTAATGTATTAATACTCTATGCACTGTTGATGGATTGAATACACATAGGACCACAATGGAAACAAGTCCCCAGGACCTTTTTGTGTTATCCTTTTAGCCCAAGTGTTTTACTGTACCTCTTTGCTGTTTACATGTTTTACTAATAAATAAATACAAATCTCTCTCTCTCTCTCTCTCTCTCTTTCTTCTCTCTCTCTCTTTCTTCTCTCTCTCTCTTCTTTCTCTCTCTCCTCCTCCCTGTCTTCTCTCTCATCACAGTATTAAATGCGTTGCTGAAGCGAACCTTGATACCGTAGGAGTTAGGAGCTAAGTAAACAAACAAAAAAAAGGCTGGGGTTTCCGAGCATAGGAGCTAAGTGAAAGCAATCATACATTTCCTAAGTTGTTCCCTCAAGTGTAAGCAGATTAAACATGAACATACCAATATACATAAGCAGAGTGCAGAGAGAACAATGTAGTGTCTCAAAGAAACTAGGATACCTGGTAAACAATGAACCTAGCATCTGTCTAAACAACATATACTATCTTAATAATATTCCATATGTTTGAAACTATAGGATACCAGGTCAACAATGAACTTAGCTAAAAAACGTACTGTCTAAATAACATTTTGTACATTTGTAGTCAAGGAAAAATCTATCAAAGTAACAAAAACATGAGAACAAGCAACTGACATATCTGCATAGACAGAGGAGTGCTAGGGGGTGTGGTGGAGGCTGAAGAGGTGACTGCTATAGGGGTGAGGTGGAGTCTGGAGAGGTGAGTGCTAGGGGGTGAGATGGAGTCTGAAGAGGGGGAGGAGAAGAGGGAGAAGAGTCTAGGATGTGTGGAGCGTTGTCCAGGGTGTTTTAGGGAAGGGAGAAGAATCTAGGACGTGTGGAGCGGGGAAGGGAGAAGAGTCTAGGACGTGTGGAGCGTTGTCCAGGGTGTTTTAGGGAAGGGAGAAGAGTCTGGGACGTGTGGAGCGTTGTCCAGGGTGTTTTAGGGAAGGGAGAAGAGTCTAGGACATGTGGAGCGTTGTCCAGGGTGTTTTAGAGAAGGGAGAAGAGTCTCGGATGGGTGGAGCGTTGTCCAGGGTGTTTTAGAGAAGGAAAACCGAAAACCATGCTAGGCACCAACCTGCTCATAGGGAGCAATTGGGTGTTCACAGTGTCTTGCTCAAGGACACCCTGACATGCAGCTAGGTGGATCTGGGGATCGAACCGGGAACCGATTCCCGGGCGGCCGATCTACCTCCTCAGTCCCCCAGGGCTCTATACTTATATCCAGAATACGGAGGCTGGGGTTTAATTGGTTAAGTGACAGTGTCTATATTTAAGTTCAGGTGACGATGAAACAGCTGCTGTCCTGGACAGTGTCGCTACCATTTGGTAACCATCTCCATGGTTGCCATAGGGACCATAGTGTCACTGTGTCTCCATGGAGAGTGTCCTCCATTGTGTGTGTGTGTGTGTGTGTGTGTGTGTGTGTGTGTGTGTGTGTGAGTGCGCGTGAGTGCGCGTGTGTGTGTGTGTATACTGTACATATTCCCACTTATTAAATGTTTTTTTGTGATAGATTACTTGGTCTCAAATGTGGCTTTTATCGAAATCTAATCATTAGGATGAGATCGTCAGCAGATCATGTTGTCCTAAACGTTGGCCTATACAATGGGGTGGCAGTGGCTCAGGGGTAGAGCAGCCGGCTGGGAATCGCGAGGTTCCCAGTTTGATCCCGGGCTCCCCCAGAGTTAGTGTCGAAGTGTCCTTGAGCAAGACACTGAACCCCTAATTGCTCCCGATGAGCAGGTTGGTGCCTTGCATGGTTTCCTCTGCCATCGGTGTGTGAATGTAATGCACAATCTATGTAAAGCGCTTTGGATAAAAGCGCTATATAAATGCACCATTTACCATTTACAAAGCACAATAACACAGCATGGAGTCATGGGACGATCTGAACTCGGTCACACTTGTGTTGACAGAGGAGTTAACGCTCCACTCTTTAATCTTCCATGTTCAGGTGAGGTGAGTTCAAGCCATGTGGGATGGTATTGTAACCCAACGCCCCATGTGACACCCGCTGGGTGGTTGGGGAGGGGGGTGACAACTGTATCACCTTTTATGACTTCTGACTCAGCTCCAAGGAATGGTCGCCGGCCAGAGATAGAGGGAGAGACCGAGAAGAACGAGGTCACAGGTTTGATACCTGTGTGTGTGCGTGCGTGCATGTGTGTGTGTGCGTGCGTGTGCGTGCGTGTGCGTGCGTGTGCGTGTGCGCGTGTTCGCGCGTGTGTGTGAGTGTGTGTGTGCGTGCGTGTGTGTGCGTGTGTGTGTTCCTGAACAGCTGTGCCCTGTTGTGTTTTTGAGCAAGACACTGAAATGCCCCCCCCCCCCCCCCACACACACACCTGTTGCTCTACTATAACTAGGTACTTTTACTTTACTTGAGTATTTCCATTTGTCAATTCTTTGTACTTCTATGCCACTTAATCTTGGAGGTAGATACTGTACTTTATTTTTTTCACTAAAATTATATAAAAAGAAGCTGCTTTGAAGATTAAGATTATTATTAGAAAACATACAACTGTCCATTTGGCTCTTATGCATTGAAGGAGGCATGAGCTCGGCCCTGGCCTCCCTAGGCTGGCCCAGGATCACTTAGCATATTGGCACCGGGTGAAAAAAGGGTTACAAAATCGAGGGATAAAAATGATTTAAAAAAGAAAACATACACTAACCACTTATTGGAAATATCATATCTTAAGCTCACAATGTGTAGCTTGAAGATCTGCTATTTTCGAAAAAGGTTGAATGCCAAATTGCCAATACTTTTGTACTTTTAGTAAAAGTAAAAAGTTTTAATACAGATCCCTGTTTTGCTCTGTTGTGGATGTGACTGAGGATCTGGCATGACCTGGCATGTGTGTGTGCGTGTGTGTGTGTGTGTGTGTGTGCGTGTGTGTGCGTGTGTGCGCGTGTGCGTGTAGGCGTGCGTGAGTGCGTGCGTGCGTGCGTGCGTGGTGTGGTGTGTGTGTGTGTGTGTGTGTGTGTGTGTGTGTGTGTGTGTGCGTGACACAGCATTCCAGAGCAGTCTGTCCCTGTGCCAGCGCTCTAAACGTTTCAATGCTTTGGTGTTTCAGTGTCGCAACCTGGCCGTGACTCACTGGATAGGACGCCACGGTGACCGGAAGTGATCCTTGAGTGATGTCCTTCCCAGCTTTTGTTTCGCACACACACACACACATACACACACACACACACACACACACAAGCACACACCCACACAAGCTTGTACTGTATTGTGTACTTGTGTAGATGACTGGAGGTAAGATGTGTCAGAACTGTCTGTCTGTCTGTCTGTCTGTCTGTCTGTCGGACTCCTGAACTCATGAAACCTCTGTCCCAAACTGTCCTCCCTCACTCATCACCTCATGACTGCATGTGGATCATCAGAATGATTCTGGTGTTAACGAGACTCTCTGTGCTATGTCCCACATGGAATGGTACTGTATGCGGAACGGTGGTTTGAATTGGGGTTTGAAGGTGCTCTTTATTACAAGTAAGACGCGCAAACGCTGGAAGCGAACGCAGCTCGAAAATATTGTGTATTTACGGACTTGTAATCCGTGTTATTTCACCGTGATGGGGAGAGAACATTGACATTGTGTGTGTGTGTGTGTGTGTGTGTGTGTGTGTGTGTGTGTGTGTGTGTGTGTGTGTGTGTGTGTGTGTGTGTGTGTGTGTGTGTGTGTGTGTGTGTGTGTGTGTGTGTTTTGCAGGCTGTTGTGCATTTTAAATCAGAGTATTGTCTAAATTCCTGCACACAGAGAGACACACACACACAGACAGACAGAGACACACACAACCCGAGCACGGTTTCATAGTAAGCTCCACTTGCGCGGAGGCGTGCCTTCGCAAAAAGTTTTCATTATTTTTAGTGTCCGGGTAGCAGAGTCGGTAGAGCACTCGCCTTTAGACCACAAGGTCATGGGTTCGATCCCGGATACATGTCTGAGAGCGGTATACTGAGAGCTGATGCTACGTGTTGCGCTCCACCTCAGCAATACATCTCACAGGGAGTCTAGCACATTGTGAAACAGGGATAGGCTCTTGCTGATACCGACAAGCCTTTCCGACTTACTTACTATTTTCTTTAAGTAGATAGGCTTATTTGCTTCAGATGAGACTCGAACAAAGCAAACAAAGTCCTTTGTTTATAAATGACCTATCCACTGTATCTCACGAATATAACAAAGAATGTTCTATCTTGTGTTCTATGATTGTTTTTCTGGGTTTCTTTTAATGAAAATATATTATATGTAGTAGTATTTGGGAGATGAACTCTCAGATGAGCTTGACAACTTCAACTTCCCTGCCTCCACAGCAGCTGTTGGAAGGACAGACAAGACAGACAGACGGAAGGTAATCGCTGAAACAACAACAGCGGCAGCGGCGTGTCTGAGCCTCTAACAAGCTTTAAAAATAGACACACACACAAACAATGTGAGGAATGGCGGAAAAAAACACACCCACCAGCCCTGCTCACATGGTGACAGAGGCAGACTAAATATGACAGAGTAAATATGTTGACGTATATACCCACTGTGTGCAAGTCAACAGAGTAACAGAAAGTGGGTTCAGCGGGAATCAGGAACTTAAGGAGTCAAGGACACTTCAGCAAGCGCCCAGGAGGGGCCGCGGGATCGAACCGGGGGGGCCTCCTGAAGCCAAGAGGGCCGCTCTACCTCCTGGAGCCACTGCCACTCCATAACCTATCCTTGTGTTGTTTTATGAATGACGCTACTAAAACACAATTGGTGTCAAAATACACTTAAGTACTAAAAGTAAAAGTACTCACTATGCAGAAAATTGGAAATACTCCAGTAAAGTAAAAGTACCTCAAAAGTGTACTTACGTACAGTACTCGAGTAAATGTACTCAGTTACTTTCCACCACTGCTTCTCACTGTATTTGGGTGTCTACCGTCTACCAAACAAACAGCGAAAACAACAACATACAACGAGAGGGCAGTGTGTTTCTGCAGGTAAACACCACCACTACTCCAGTGGCTGATAACTGTTGGTATAGAGTTACAGTAAATGATGTGTAAAAAAAAAAAAGTATGTATTGCTTTGTTATGTAAACACAGGGAAAAGCAGCACTACGCCTTTAAAGATCCGCTATTTACGGCACGACGGAGCACACATCGGGCCATTAAAGTCCACTTCAAGCATCCAGGCCAACAGCTCCAAGCCAACAGCTACAAGTCATATTAGATGACAGTGCTATTTTACTCAAGAGTATTAGATGACTGTCTTATTTACTCAGAGTATGACACGACACGTATCTGCTGCTTTCCAAGTAAGAGGCCTGACGTCCCGTTCCCTGTACCCTGCTAGTGACTCCGTCACTCCATCTATCTCGTCTGTCTCGTGATAACTTGATTTCAGACAAACGTCTTCACCAGCAAATTCAACAGTTTGGATTATTTGAGCACAGGGGTAGAAATAAATCAACCCATGATCCCCGTCCGTGTGTTTTTTTTTTCTTCAAAACCTGACATCACCACCATCGTCTAGCACAGTGGTTCTCAAACGTTTAATATCAATGACCCCCAAATCGATATGTATTTGGCCGCGGACCCCCCCATCTGAAAATGTTTTGTGCCAGGGACTCCCAGAAGAGAAAATTTGTGTCATTTATTTTTCAAAATGATTCACGATTTTTCAAAAATAGTAGATATACAAGCTCACAGCTGTGAGCTTGTATATCTACTATTTTTGCATAGCCAACGTACAGTATACAATATGGATAAAGTGGTGATGCTGTATTAACACATTTTGTTGTGGACCACCTGGAACCCCATCCAAGGACCCCTTTGGGTCTCCGGACCCCACTTCTCTGTCTACAGACACAACTGCCCTCTCATCCCATCACATAACAGCAGTCGTTCTCCCAACACTTTCACATCAAGGACCCCCAAATATTTGGCTGCGGTGACCCCCCCCCCCCCCCCATCTGAGAGGAGCTTGTGACAAGCTTTCTCCCCATAAGATAAAATTTGTCATAATTAGCCAACATTCTCCCCCCAAAAAATGTGCAGAGGCGGGAAACCCCACTTTTGAGAGCCAGGTACAAACACACACACACATTTCAAGATACTTTCATACCTTGCTCCTGCGCCGTGGGCTTCAGGGGACATCGAGAGAGCTTTTGGGGGGTCCTTCAGAACAGATCTACCTCAGTAGAAGATGTATACAATGCCAAAGCTTTGAAGGGGGGGTTTTCTTTGGTCCGGCCAAGCAGAGAGAGAGGTTGAGGGTTCTGGTGCTTTCCAGGCCGGTCCGGTCCGGGTTCAAAGTCAGGTTTGTTTTGTATTTACGAGTCACACACACGCACACACACACACAGGGCGCGAGAGGAGAGAGCAGAGCTTAGTGTTTATCTTCAATGGGAGCTTGGCTGGAGGTGGAGTATTTCAAGCAGGGGAGCCCGGCTAAAAATAGAGCAGGTCACACAGCATTCCTGACGACGCACGCTGCATGGGGCTTCAGGAGGACAGACACACACACACACACACACCCCCGTCACCCAAACACCCGACACCCCCACCCTAGCCTATACTTCACCCCCCCTTGTGATGTCGGTCGGGGGTGTTGTTGTCAGGGTGGATGGGAGGGGGCATGCTGCCTTCAGGAGGATGGAAACACCATCCCCCCCCCCCCCCCCCCCATGCCCACCTCACGCCTTGTGATGTCGGGCGGTGGTGGAAGAACTACTCTGATGTTTTGAAAAGTAGCAATTCTACAATGTAGAAAGTGCTCTGTTACAAGCGCAATAAAAGACCATGTCTTTTCTGTATACTTTACTTTAGTTGCCAAAAGTATAGACATCAACACATCGTTGCTGTCGGGCAGAAACCTCTTATCTCCAGTTTTTTTTGTAAATGAACGCTGTACTTGATCATACGGCACGAAAGTAAACAAAATAGCAGATCGATATAGCAGATCTACAAGCTCGAAACGCGGCACGAAGCGACACGTTTTGAGCTTGTTGATCTGCTACTTTTTGCTATTATAGAATTAGAATCCTGAAAAGTAACAGTTTTGGACATATGAGGTTTCCAAGACAGAGACGATATACTTAAAGTAGCAAAAGTGAAAGTACTCATTATGCAAATGTCCCATTTCACTTTTTTTTTTTTTTTTCAAAGGTTTTCAAAATTTGTCCATTCTTTTTTTTTAATATCAGATCTACAACACGACGCTTTGTGAGCATGTATATCGGACATTTTCGAAATAGACAAAGTATAAAATAAGGCTTAATTGGTTAATGCATGTTTTCGTCATATTAATCTAAATATAGAAAGTAACTAGTAACTTAAGTTAAAGTTAAAGTACAATATTTGCCTCTGAGGTGTAGTGGTGTAGAAGTATACAGTACTGAAACATTTTAATACTCAAGTAAAGTCAAATTGTACTGGGGTAGTAAATGTACTTAGTTACTGTACTTAGATGCTGGGGCGGGGGGGGGGGGGGGTGCATGTCTGTCTGCCGCTATATAGTTTCATCTCCTGACTGAAGGCTGAGGTGTTGATGTGTGATGCGTGAGTGTGATATACTGTACAGTTATAGAAATGGACATAATAGATACACAGATATAAAGACATACGGTACGGTATATATAGATGTGGAGACGGATATACAGTATATCGTTGCTGTCAGGCAGAAACCTTGTATTTACATATTTTGACTTTTTATGTTTTTTTTTGTAAATGAATGCCCTACTTCGGCTATTTTCGCTATTTGAAAATGTTGATAAAATAATAATAAAATAATAATAATAATAAAGGAACGGTTTTGGACATTCCAACCGACATCAATGATATATATATACATATATATATGATATATATACATCAACTTTCAACACGATAGCTCCTGCTAGACTCGACATGAAGCTCAGAGACCTAGGCCTGCACCAGACCATGTGCAGCATTTGGATATTGGACGTTTTGTCGAGCCGCCGCCTGGTGGTAACAAATGGGACATAAAACGTCTGACCCCCTGACCCTCAATACTGGTGACCCCCAGGGCTGCATGCTTAGCCCCCTACCGTACTCCTTGCATACGCATGACTGTACGTCCGTGCACGGCTGCTGCAACACCAGCATCACTGACGCCAACGAGACTTGCCTACAGAGACGGGGTTTGTTACCAGGAGAACAATCCTCGCTCTCAATTCTGGAAAGACCAAGGAGCTGATCATGGAATTACAGGAGGCCGAGGAGGAAGTACATCAACAGAATCGCAGTGGAGAAGGTCAACGACTTTAAGTTCCTTGGTATACGAGTAGAGGACCTTGAAAGGGCCATCCACACCACAAGTGGTGAAAAGGGCATAACAATGCCCAGTGGTGTTAAGTACATTTACTCAAGTAAATATTTTGACATATATTTACTCTACTTGAGTATACATTAACCATGTCTTATATACGTTACGGCCATTTGAAAATAGCCGATCTACAAGCTCACAATGCGTCGCGATGCGACGCATTGTGAGCTTGTAGATCTGCTATTTTCAAAGGATTTTTATTAATTTTATACATTTTAAAACTTGTGAAACGGGACGAGTACTTTTACTTTTGATACTTTTTGATACCAATACTTTTGTACTTACTAATTCCGAACTTTCACTTGTAACAGAGTATTGCTCAGTATGGGTACTTTTACTAAAGTAAAATATTTTAGTACTTTTTCCACCACTGACAATGGCTGGACTCAGCTGTGGAGACGAGAGGGTAACAAGTACAACATTCCGTGGAGTTACTGCTGACAGACAACCTGGCCTTGAGCAGCAACGCTGCTGCAGCGACAAAGAGGCTAGTCTCGCGTCGTATAGTCTGGAACTACTGTACACCTCCCGAAAGATGAGAACGGAAGCTGTCATCCGTTCGTCATTTCCGTTCACCGGAAGCATTTGAAAATTGTGGGACTACAAAGAGGACCCAACAATATCTCCACTAACCTGTAAGGTTCCATTTGGAACCCCCTCAGGTAGCCAGATGGTCCCTGGACTTCACTTTGAGAAACACTACAATAATATGTATGCAATGCTGTATGTATGATTGCATTTGTGTTCAACAAAAATTGTAACAAAGGCCACAATTATTTTGATTCTTTAACATATAGGAATCAGACTGTTAAGAGGAAATGAAATCGTGACCAACCCTGGTCTCCAACCCCTCAATTAAAGAGAGGAGACCTTCTATTCCCACTCCAGCCCTGACTATGTTTTACAAAGGTACCATCCAGAGTCTTCTCACCTACAGCAGAGGAGAGAAAACAACAGAACTGGACCCGGCCGTGAGAACAGCTGGAAAGATCATTGGTCTGTATCCACAACAATGCAGAGAGAGTGACTCTGAGAGTAAACATCGTTGGTGACACTTCTCACAGCACGTTCTCCCTCCTGCCGTCGAGGAAACGACACAAGAGCATCCGTGCCAGAACAGCAACACCTTCTCTCAACACCCATTGAGACAACAACACCCATTGAGACATCAACACCCATTGAGAGTCGAGACGTCATGAAGACATGAGTCATGTTATTTGTTGATAGTTGTGGTTGATTTCTGTATAACTGTATTTCTATTTTGTACTTTTTTTTTTGTTTAATTTTTCTTTTTCTTTTTTTTGTGTATGATATTCTGTTTTGTTACATGTGACTGGATGGAGGGGAGTGGGGAGGGAAGTTATTATTTAATAACAGATTCATGGAGAAAAAAAAAACTTTTGACTACAACAAATAGCTTAAGTAGCGATATGCTTATGGTCTCCACTCTATGCTATTGGACAACGATTTCTGCAAATAGACCGCATGGCCAGTCATTTGGGATCAATATAAGTAGAATTTATTTATTTTGTCCCGACTTGTCCTTTAAGAGGGGTGGTGGAGAAGACAAGGCTGGAAGGTGGTGTTCCTTGCCTCATATTTGATGCTGTTGTTTAGTCTCAGGTAGTCTTTAGGTACACACACACACACACACACACACACACACACACACACACACACACACACACACACACACACACGTGAGACTGGCCTGTATCTCACTTTCTCAGAAGTTGCGCAAACGTGAGTTCTGTTGCTAACATCAGTTTGGTTGCTACACACAGCTCTGTCAGGTAAACACAATGTTCCATAAACATGATAAACACCATACGTATTATTTAATAACCAACAGTATTTATAGAACATAGAAACACTAAATGTTAAGCAACGCTGTCACCATCCACACTATGACAATCTAATATACGGTACATAATCTAAAATACGGTACATAATCTGACAGACAGACAGACAGACAGACAGACAGACAGACAAATCATGTGACTATGATGTAACTTTCCTCTTTCTCATTTCTGATCAGATTGACATCATCTCCATTTGTTTTTGTTTTCTGAAGTTGCCCCAAACCAATGAGAAGCATCCCTTTGAGCCACACCTCCAGCCCCTGTGTGTCAAGCGTTTTGATTGGCTGAATGACAATGCATGTGAGCTTTCTTCCCAGGCAGTTCTGGGAAGTGGGAACCGAGAAACAGCTTCGTCATTGTATCTGTTACACACATGCGCACTCACACACGCACGCACGCACGCACGCACGCACGCACACACATATACTGTATGTGCACACACGAAGGCAGAGAGAGATAGAACGAGAGTGAATACAGCACATAAACAGTACCCCCCCACCTACACACACACACACACACACACACACACACACACACACACACACACACACACACACACACACACACACACACACACACACACACACACACACACACACACACACACACACACACACACACACACACACACACACACACACACGGTCACTTCTTATTGTGTTGCTTCCTACTAAGCAGTTTAGTTTATTGCATAATACAGAGGTAAAGTACATAATAAAGGCTGCTACAGTAGTTACAGTGCAAGGGAGGAAGGAATTAGGCTAATTAATAATGAATAATATGTAATTATCTGACTCAGAATCTGCTTTATTGCCACATCACATATTTTAGATGTAAAGCAGTGGGTGATATTTCTTTTTTGTGTGTCCTGTACCATTTTGTATGTGTGCTCTATCAGCTAATTTCGAAAGATTTTGACAAATTTTGAAAATGTTTGAAAATAAATTGTGAAATGGGACATTCTGCATGATAACTACTTTAACTTTTGGTACTTTACGTATATTTTGATGCCAATACCTTTATAACTTTTACTTAAGTACAGTTTTGAATACAGGAGTTTTAGTTGGAACATCAAATTTCAACATTGTGGTATTCCTACTTTGGTTCAAACAAAAGTTTTTAGATAAACAGTTAAAGCACTACATTGCTATAGAGTGTTTGTTCAGTAACAGGAGTCTCCCTGTCTCTTCAGCTCTTTAAAAATACATTTTCAGGTTGGTTCCAGCCAATCAGGAGAGAGTAGCCTACCTATTTATCAGCTTAATAGTTTGTTTTCCAGTTAAAATAGTGTGTGCTCATTTCTTTGTGTCATCACCTCCAATTTCACTTTACTCAATCTGTAACCTGTGTGAGTTCTCTATCCTGATTTGATAAAATTGGTATCCTGACCTGAAAATGCATTTTCTTTTTAATAAAGAGCTGGAGAGACATGGAGACTCCTGTTACTGAACAAACACTCTATAGCAACAAGTACTATCAGAATATAGAGCTACGTATTTAACACCTTTTTTAGCAAAAATAGATAAAAACACTAATCCAACCTTTGACATAAGGTAAAAAAAAAAAAAACGAAAAAGAATGAAAAATGTAGGTGACATCTGTGTGACAGCTGTCCTCTTATTGGCACCATAAAGTGACACATTGTCTGCCAGTGTAAAACAGTAAAACTGCCTGTGACAGTTTTACTGTTGTTGTTGTGTAACCTTTTCAACATGTTCTCATGACTGAGACCAGTCGTGTTGTAATAGTTCATCACAGCTCAGGGTTTCTCAAAGTGAGCGCCGTGGCACCCTAGGGTGCCATATGACGCCAGTCCAGGGGTGCCGTGGAAAATGTTGGTAATGTTTTGGAATCGACCGATATCACTTAAAACATATTTTAAATTAGTTTAACCACTTCAGCACCACTGCCTTAAACATGTCATGTTGTTGTTAGTTGTTTATAAACACAGAAGCACCCGGGAGGAAGTGGACTAAGAAAGGGGAGGAGCCAAACCGAGTTCCTGTTTAACACAAAAATAATTGTTTTTGTGTTGTGGTATTTCTACTTTCTACACACACACACACACACACACACACACACACACACACACACACACACACACACACACACACACACACACACACACACACACACACACACACACACACACACACACACACACACACACACACTCTGTCAGGCGGCATTCTGGGTCGGCTAATCTCTCACAATTACCCACAATGCATCTCTGATGGACAGCAGCAGGTGAGCAGCGACACAATCCTGTCTCACTGCCAAATGCCATGAGAGAGAGAGACAGACAGACAGAGAGAGAGAGACAGAGAGAGAGACAGAGAGACAGAGAGACAGACAGACAGACAGACAGACAGACAGACAGACAGACAGACAGACAGACAGACAGACAGACAGACAGACAGACAGACAGACAGACAGACAGACAGACAGACAGACAGACAGACAGATAGAAGATAGAGAGAAAGAGGGGAATGTAAGCATAGGTTTTCTCAGCCAATAAAGCCCCATTGAATTGAATTGAATTGAATTGAATTGAATTGAATTGAATTGAATTGAATTGAGAGAGACAGAGAGAGAGCGAGAGCGAGAGCGAGAGCGAGAGCGAGAGAGAGAGAGAGAGAGAGAGAGAGAGAGAGGCAGCTAGAAGAACAAATGGAGAAAGGGATGAAGGGAAAGAAGAGAGATAGACAGAGAGTAACAGAGAGAAAGAAAGACAGAGGGAGAGAAAGAAAGAGACAGAGGGACAGAGATGAGAGAGAGAGAGAGAGAGAGAGAGAGAGAGAGAGAGAGAGAGAGAGAGAGAGAGAGAGAGAGAGAGAGAAAGCAGAGGATACAGAGGATAGAGAGAATAGTGGTAGAGAGATAGATGACACGCTGGCTGCGTTCCAGGACTCACAACTCGTGAGTTCACATTGGTGGCTCTGTTCCAGGACATCCTCACGTGAGGGTTCACATCAGTGCTGCTGAGTGTATTTGAGGCACCCCAGTGAGCCATAGTCGGCTATTAGACCTCTGTCTAAAACGGGGTTATAATTGGTATAAAAGTGAAAGTTTTTTAGACGTCTAGGCTTAGCCTAGACGTTGATTAGCTGTTTTTTAAGCGTCTACAGTATATATAGACGTCATTTCAACGGCTATAATATAGACAGTAGACGCTTAAAAAACAGCTAATCAACGTCTAGGCTAAGCCTAGATGTCTAAAAAACTTTCACTGTTAGACCAATTATAACCCCGTTTTAGACTAGCCCTTAGACGTATTTTAGACGTCTAATAGCCCGAAAAATGCTCAGTGGGACATTAAAGCTCTTTGCTGCTACCATCAGTTTTCCAGTAGTCCTCACGTGAACCAATTCACCGGTGTATCACACACACTGCCCCCCCCCCTCCCAAACAGCTGTGGGGCTGTATTGGGATTCTGTTATGCTTGTTGAAACCCACCAGGCGCGCAAGCGTAAGCGCACGCACGGACATTGCCCAATGCCCATGTTAATGAATGCAGCCTTTCTCGCTGGCCGCGCACCCGAATTTTTTTGCCCCCGCTCTGGGTGGAAATGCATTGACCAGAAGACGTCCCGTTTGGTCACGCTCAAACGACAGTCACGCTCAAACGACTGCGCGCGCGTGTGCGTGCAGAGTTTTTTTTTTTGTTTGGGTGGTTTTCGAAGCGTTATCCCAACATCACCCCCCGACCCCCACCCACATCAAATGATATCTGCGTTTCTAGGTCAGGGATTCCCATTTGCAGTGGTGGAAAAAGTACTCAAATGTTTTACTTGAGTAAGATTATCAATACTGCAATGTAGAAGTAGCCTACGCCGTTACAAGTAAAAGTCCGGAATTCAAAATCGACTTGAGTGAAAGTGCAAAAGTATTGGTATCAAAATGTACTTAAAGTACCAAAAGTAGAAGTACTAAAATGTTTGAAAATAGCCGATCTACAAGCTCACAACGCGTCGCATCGCGGCGCGATGTGAGCTTGTAGATCGGCTATTTTCAAATAGCCTAGGTTTAAAATAGGGCTAAAGTGGTTAATGTATGTTTTATAATGTAATAATGAATATCTGCAAAGTCACTAGTAACTAAAGTACTTTAGTAGTGGAGTAAAAGTACGATATTTGAAGCATAGTAGAAGCAGAAGTATAAAAGTACCTCAAAATTGTACTTGAGTACATGTACTTGGTTACTTTCCACCACTGCCCATTTGATACCATTCTCTGGGACCCCAATCTAGACTGTAAAATCCTCAGTATTATAGTCTAACTCTATTTGTACGCTCTCAGACTTGAGTGGGGGTGACACTGGGGGTGTCAGCAAACTAGGGCAGCCCCCCCCCCCCCCACCGTATAGTAGGGGGGTAGAGGTATTAACGAGAACCCAGTCTAACCTCATGACTCTAACGAAAGGTTTTAACGTCAGAACCAAAAGATACAGAGGGAATTAAAGGGAGGTGTAAGTGATATTTTTGGGGGCTAAAATAAGTGTTACATAGATAGCTTTATGAATATTACCATATAGAGCGTGCCAAAAATCCTGAAGGGGGCGTCAACAAGTGTCTTTTGGCAGCAGCGGACATCTTTGAGGGGTAAAAACCAGGTTGACTTAACATTGCCCAATGCCACGCCCAATGCCACGCCCCCCCGTGGTGACGACACGTTGGCACGCTCTATTAGTACTCATTACTATAGAGTGACTGTTCAGTAACTGGGGGGGTTTCCCTGTCTCTCCAGCTCTTTAGTAAACAAAATATATATTTCTGAGAGAGAACAAGTGAAATTGGAAGAGATGAAAAATCTAAAAACAAAAAAAGAGGGACAGATGTGGAAGTGGACCACTCTAAAAGTGAATGTGATGAATGGCTTGTTGGGATGTTATGTTGACCAGCATGGAGCGCAAGTGTCAGACTTTAAACAGGGAAAGTGAAAATGTTAGAGGTAACGCTTCATGCTATACTGAAAATACACCCTGACGCCAGTGATGTAACCAGTGTTGCAACCAGGTCTATGAAAACAAGCCCACAACTAACAAGCGACTATAGGCCACATGAG
This sequence comes from Gymnoscopelus braueri, assembly GCF_963280865.1. Classification (NCBI taxonomy): domain Eukaryota; kingdom Metazoa; phylum Chordata; class Actinopteri; order Myctophiformes; family Myctophidae; genus Gymnoscopelus; species Gymnoscopelus braueri. The sequence continues at coordinate 48,931,570 of NC_137611.1, forward strand.
CACTTTAAACCTATATACATTGGCTACTTGAACATAGCCGATTTAAAATCTTGTAGCTTGTAGATCTGCTATTTTCAAAACAAATCTTTGGGAAAGGTGGAATCTTTTTTAAACAAATCTTTATGAACAACACAAATGGCTTCATGGTTTAATCTTTAATCTCCGTGAGGGGGTGGGAGAGGTTGGCCCTGATGGCCTCCAGCTTCCTCGGTAAACATGCACACTCACCACGTCCTCCACCCTGTCTCTCCTACACTGTCTCCCTCTCAGCGTTCCCACTGCCTGTCTCTCCTTTCAAGTTTCAAGGTTGTACTTTCTTGTGCGCAGGCACATAAGAGTAAAACCTATTTTAGTTTGGCTTCCTTCAGACAATATATCAGCTAACCCTAATAATAATATCAGCTAACCCTAATAATAATATCAGCTAACCCTAATAATAATAAGTGAAGAGAAACAAAGAGAAAAGGAGAAAACAAGAGCAAAAAAAGAGTCAGCGTATCTATGTTACCTGCTTACAACCCTAACCCTAAATCCCGGGGAACCAGGGATGAAAAAACAACAGCGTTATGTACAATGTGCATGAGCTTGGCATATTATTTATCAGTATCTGCCGCTGTACCGTAGGCCTATATAAACAACTTCACAGTACCTGTAACTGTCTGTCTGTCTGTCTGTCTGTCTGTCTGTCTGTCTGTCTGTCTGTCTGTCTGTCTGTTCAACTGAATAATGCCTATAGACAACACACTGAGGACACAACACCACCTAGTGGTGAAAAAGCTAATATCATCAAGTCACTCAGACTGCAGCATGGCTCCTCTGCTCAGATGTAATGACTGACCATCAGATAGTCTCAGTGGTGAAGGAGTCTGTCCGTCTCTCCAGCTCTTTAGTAAACAGAAGATATTAGTTTTTTCCAGGTGGGTCAACAATGTCATCCAACCAGGAGAGAGAAACCCCACAAAGATAGGCTATCAGCTTGTGTTCGAATTCCAATTGTGTCTGCTCATTTATTTGTGTCATCACTTTTTTATCCTGTATCCTGTATGAGCTCTCTCTCTCCTGATTGGATGAAATCCCCTGGTATCCTGACCTGAAAATGTTATTTCATGTCTATTAACCCATTCAATCCGGGAACGCATCTGTGTCATTTTAAGATTTCTTTGGCTATTCAAAAATAGCAGATCTACAAGCTCATAGCGCTGCACCGAGTGCCGCGCAAATCTTTGAATATATATATTTCTAAGCGAACATTTGTAACTCAAATCTGGGGGGTCCCTGGAACAAAATATTTTACAAATGTTTGCTTTAGAAAATATGTATTTAAAGATTTGCACAAATTGTCACGATTAAAAAATAATAATAGCAGATCTACAAGCTCAAGCTGCTATTTTTTATTAGCCAAAGAAATCTAGAATGACAGAGATGTGTTCCCGGACTGAATGGGTTAAAGAGCTGGAGAGACGGGGAGACCCCTGGCTGAAGTTATTTTCAGATGAGGGGTCTGTGGTCAAATAGATATTAATTTGGGGGTCCTTGACATCAAAAAGCACTGGTCTAGACTAGACTAGATCTGTCACAGTTATCATTAATTATATATTTATTATCATAATTGTCTAATCGCAATAATTTTTTGCATAATCATCATAATTATTTCCATGTTGAAAAATGTTCTTATATTTTCTAACATTTTCAAAACTTATGGAAAAGCTCAAAAGGCGTCGCTTGATCAACTATTTCCACTATAATTTCTTTTTTTTAAAAGTATAACGTTATAATTATGTATGTTTTTTGCGCTCCTTTTGTTCACAAAGCTGAAAAGCCAAACATAAATGTAATTTTGTATTCATAATGTTCCAATGTTCAACAACAGAAACACAAATAAGTAATTAATCCCAATTATTTGAGCGACGATTAATCGTCAAGTAAAACTTCATATTCGGGACAGGCCTCGTCTAGACGCTGGCATTTGTAACATTTTACAGTCATTTGGTCTTGGAGAGGAAGGCTAATCGGAAATATTTCACACTCATGTCTTGCTATTTTAATCAGAAAGATATGCGTGACGTGACTGTCTGGCACATTTCAGAGCTTGTGTGTGCGTGCGTGCGTGTGTGTGTGTGTGTGAGTGTCAGTGGTGTAAAGTAACTAAGTACATTTAACTCAAGTACTGTACTTAAGTACAGTTTTGAACTCCACTACATCTCAGAGACCAATATTGTACTTTTACTCAACTACAATTATTTAAAAACTTGAGTTAGTAGTTAGTTTGTAGATTTGAATTATTATTACAAAACATACGTTAACCTCTTCAGCCCTATTTAAACTTTGGCTATTTGAAAATAGCCGATCTACAAGCTCACAACACGCCGCAATGCGACGCGTTGTGATCTTGTAGATTGGCTATTTTCAAAATATTTTAATACATTTATACATATTATTACCTTGTGAAACAGGACATTTTTGCATAAAGAGTAGGCTACTTTTATTTTTGGTACTTTAAGTACATTTTGATACCAATACTTTTGTACTTTTACTCAAGTCAATTTTGAATTCCGGACTTTCACTTGTAACAGAGTATTTCTACATTGCAGTATTGATACTTTTACTTAAGTAAAACATGTGAGTACTTTTCCACCACTGGTGGGTGAGTGTGTGCGTGTGTGTGTACTACTTGCATTACTCTACTTGTGAGGGCCACATGCCCCTAACAAGTAGAGTAGAATTTGAGAAATAGTCGTGGCGACTGAGAACTTCAATCCATGTCCGTGTCGTGGCATTGCGATGCGCTGTGGGGTTTGTAGCTGTGATATTTTGAGCACCCATCCATCCATCCGCAGGAAAAGTAAATCGGCAATCAACATCATCAACATCCGTGAGCTGGATTGGATTAGCCAACCATGTGTGGTCAATCAACTCTATACGGTGGTGATGGGATCTCACATGATGTTGGAACAGGAATTACACGGAGGTCTCGAAGGCCATGGCCTCCGTGCCCTCGCAGTTTGACCTTATTAAAACTTTTTTTTTTTAAATGACTATTCAACGTTTATTAGTGGAACAAGTACAAGATGCACCCTTAACGGTCCATTTGGCTCCATTTTGTACACTCTCAGAATTAACCAAACACTGATGATTTTACAGCGTAGATTGGGGTCACAGAGATAAAAACAAAAACAAATGTTTAAAGGTATAAAATGGGGGTCCGTGACTAGGGCTGTCACGGTTATGCCATTTTACATGAGGTAATTGCGATTAACGATTGAATTGTGTTTTTGTCGTTGAATACTGCAACATGAATAAAAGTTACATTTCTGTTTGGCTTTTAGGCTTTTAGGCTTTGAAGTTGCACAGGGCAGATATGACAAATAACCTACATATACAAAGAAATGAAATTATATATTTAATAATATTAAAATAGCGTAAATTGCCAATCTAGCTTTATATCTGCTATTTCCACTCATATTTCCTCCACCATTGAATGGTAATTGCAGATTAATCTGATTTTAGATCAACACGTATAGACCCTTGCAACCATACATTCATTAATCACCGGCCTACCTGTTTTGTGCGTGTCTTTTATTTATTATCTTTTTTTGTATCATTTTTGTCTAGATTGTATTAAATGAATGAGAATCACTGAACTACAGTATGTAAGAGGGAGGAGGGCTCATGTGTGACCAGGAGCACAGCGTGACTCATGGAGCAGAACTTGGAGGTTGTACAGACCAGGCCTTTAGTCCTAAACAAGGAATTATGTCCACTAATTGACTAGTTGATTAACTCATTAAGACCTGAGGCCGATTCTACAAATGTCTTCTAAATCAGTAGTTCTCAGACTTTTTGGACCCCCCTAAATTAATATGTATTTGGCCCCCCATCTGAAAATGTTTTGGGTCAGGGACCCCCAGAAGAGAAGATTTGTTAAAAAATTCAAAATTATTAAACTTTTTTTCAAACACTTTTTTCAAAATATTTCATAAATAGCAGATGTACAAGCTTGCAGTGCGGCACGAAGTGACGTGCTGTGAGCTTGTATATCTGCTATTTTTGTAATAGCCAACCCTAAAATCTAAAATGACACAGATATGCTTTCCCGGTTTTAATGGGTTAAATCTACAGATATGTCAGCTAGTGTCTGTTGCATACGGCCATGCAGAGAGCAACCTTGTACTGTACACACACACACACACGTTTGTATCACTATATTTGAGGACGTCAACATTTTAGGACGACAAAACATTTACAAGATGTGAGCTTGTACTCACTCACTTGCACTTTTTTAACACATTTTTTTTTTACCATACAGTATATATATATATACTGTATACAGCCATTTATCTTTTGAGAACCAGGAAAATTGTACTTACAATGTCTATTTGTCTAATAGACATTGTCTAATTCTACTACTCTCAAATTCCCTAATATCCAATTAGGGATGCCAATTTTGTCCCCAATGTGACAACATTTGCTGACATAGGCCACATTTGTGCATGCACATGCACATGCACACACACACACACACACACACACACACACACACACACACACACACACACACACACACACACACACACACACACACACACACACACACACACACACACACACACACACACACACACACACACAAACACACATATGCACGCATGCACACAGGTCCTACCTTGCGCACACACACACACACACACACACACACACACACACACACACACACACACACACACACACACACACACACACACACACACACACACACACACACACACACACACACAAACACACATATGCACGCATGCACACAGGTCCTACCTTGCAGTCAACTGTTGCCATAGGTGAGCCCCTGTAGGAATATAAGACATGTATTATTTTATTATCATGCTTATACAACAACAATAATATGTTATTAACACACTTAAAAATAAATAATCATGTTCATGATTGCACTCTTGCTTGTTTGAGGGCTTTGTGCCTCTTTAGCTTGTTTCTCTTGGTACAGAGCTGGCAGCACTGTTTGACTAAAGGCAGCTGACTGTACATCGCACCGACGACGGTGGCGGTAAGCGTTGGAAAGCGTCTGTGGCTGAAAATCTGTTGTCGAATGGGCGGTGGGTACACTGTCTTGTCGGGTCGCAAGTTGTAGGTAAGCGTCGAAAGCCGACCAAACTTGCTCGGTCGAAGGTCCCATTTCACAAGTTTTAAAAAGTATGAAATGTATAAATATCCTTTGAAAATAGCAGATCTCTTGTGAGCTTATAGATCTGCTATTTTCAAATTGCCAAAGTATATATATAGGTCTGAAGTGGTTTTGTAATAATAATCAAAATCTACAACATATCTAATAACTAATGTTTTCAAATAATTATAGTGGAGTAAAATTACAATATTAGCCTTTGAGAAAAGTTGTGTAGTAGAATTAAAAACTTGAAAATTGGAAGTACTCCAGCAAAGTAAAAAAAATACCTCAGAATTTTACTTAAGTACAGTACTTGAGTAAATGTACTTAGTTACTTTCCACCACTGCTGGTGATCAATTTGCCATATTAGGGTGATCTAATATGAATCTCAATCTCAAGAATAAATCTCAAGTGACGTTTGTGCCACCAAACCAATATAACTACAAGAGGACAACGTCCCCTTGAGGTTACTCCCACCGCGCACGAGGGCCACACCGCTGTGCTGATAGAAGATATCATCTACATCTGGGGAGGGTTTAGATGCAGTGGGGTGGAGGTACGAAGAAAGGTTCTGAGATGTGCTTTATGCATTTGATATCAACACCCAGGGTTGGGTCAGGGCACAGGTCTCTGGGACTGTTCTAGAGGAGAGGGATGGTCACTCAGCCTGTATTTTGGGGAAGGTCATGTATAGTATCTACTATGTAGATTACAAGCAGCAGACTAGACTCTACAAGGATCTGACTAGACGCTTTCAAGTCTATCTACAAGTTGGACACCACCACAATGGTCTGGTCTTGGCATTGCTTTCCATGCTTCAGCAAGTCACTCTGCCACCATCATCGGGACAAAGATGTTTGTATTTGGGTGCTGGGAGGATAACAACATCAGGGTGTTTGACCAACTGCTGGCTGAGAACACCTTCTGCACAGCTTCATCCATTAAAAGGATCATTCAGCCTTTGCCTACAATGGAGAGCTGTACATATTTGGTGGCTGTAAACCTAACCAGATCTTCACAGATCTGTGGAAATTCAATCCAGAGACCTGGAAGTCCCGGAAGAAGGTTCAACCCAATTAAGGGGATGGGCCCACGCTCGAGCACCTCAAACCAGGGCTGTTTCATGGTGGGAGATCGTATAATCTTTGCAAGATACTCAGGGCTGTACATTTTGGACTCATGTCCTAGTTTGTAGACGTTATGCAAGCGGTTAGCAGTTATTCGGTATGGACTGGGGACACAACATCAGGTGGGAACTGGTAGCCATGACTACCAACAACAGCAACAGAACAAAATACAATTTTAAAGAATAGAATCATGTGGATCTCAGGATCCCCATGGGAACGGCTTAGCTCCAGACAAAGTCAGAGAGAGAAGGATGAGGCAGGGCACTGCGTCAGGCACCTGGGAACTAGTGGCAAGCAAACTGACACCAGCAGCCAGCAGGGCAAAGCCAGGAAAGGCAAGAAGCACGCCACCTACGTAGATGCACTGTGGCGCCACAGCGGAGCTAGCATCACTGCGGAACTCAAGACTAGATAGAAGGGTGTGGAGGGCAGCGATTCAGGAGTCCCGAGTTGGTGTCGGCTGGACCGCAGCCTCGCATTGCATCGCGTCATGGCAATCAAAAATGTAAAAAAGTTTAAGAAGTAGTGAAAATAGCAGATCTACAAGTTTGCAACAAGGCACAAAGTGACACGTTGTGAGGTTGTAGATCTGCTATTTTCACTAGTTTGTGTCCTGGGCTCAACGTTGTTGAGCTAAAAAGTTTGGGAACCACTGGTCTAATGTATCCTCGAGATAAAAAAGCTTTTAGAATCAATGACCTAGAAGCATGGTGTAATGTTTGATGTTGTTTTGTATTGTTTTAACTGCCTTAGCCCCAGGGACCACAGTGAGGCCCAAGAGTTGCTGTTTGGCGCGATCCCAATTAAATAAAAAAAACACATTATAATAAATCAAGCATGACGATACCTTTGGATGTAGACAGAGCAACGTCTTTAAGCTTCAGAAAGACGACCATCACAGCCAGAGAGACACACAGCGCACAGCAGAGTCTGTACGAAGTGAAGGCAACACACCTGCAAAGACCAAGAAAATAAATGGGCTGAATAAGTATACACTGTGTGTGTGTGTGTGTGTGTGTGTGTGTGTGTGTGTGTGTGTGTGTGTGTGTGTGTGTGTGTGTGTGTGTGTCTGTGTGTGTGTGTGTGTGTGTGTGTGTGTGTGTGTATGTATGTATACTGTATATATGAGTATATATGAGTGAGAGACTTTTCTGTGATGCGTGGCTTCTTGACCAATTACTACCTGCTGTGGCTATTTTGGGCATGCCATAGGCCAATTTATTTAAAATTATTATTATTATTATTATTACATGTTTTGGGCTTTGGGCTATTTGGGCTTGCTTCATTTTAACCACGTTAACCCTATAGCTATACAGTACATCAGCTATTTAAAATAAATCTTAAAAATAAAATAAAACACTGACACAAAATATATTCAGATGGGGGTCCGTAGCCAAATGTTTATTAATTTTGGGGGAACTTGACATGGAAATGTTTGAAAACTACTGCTCTAAAACAACATTGGACAATAAAATTGGCTGACCAGCCCTAAAGTCGCTTATTTTGTGGTTTGTTTTCATAGACTCTGGTTGCTTGTTTCTCTCGAAAGATCTGTCAACACTGAGCGTATCTTGTAGAGTTCACATGGCCTACTGTTTGTAGCAGCTCTGTGCTCTTCTTTACATGGGCTCCTTAGTGAGCTTAATTACCTTTGGCCAGATCCCAGGCTAATCTGTACACTGAACCTAATCCACAGCAAGGGAACAACACAAGACCTATGTACTGCATGTTGTAATGCACTGGTTCGCAATGGGGCCAGAGGTGTAAAGTAACTAAGTACATGCACTCAAGTACTGTACTTCAGTACCATTTTGAGGTATTTTTACTCTACTGGATTATTTCAAATTTTCTATACTTTTACTTCTACTCCACTACATCTCCCAGACAAATATTGTACTTTTTACTCCACTACAATTATTTGAAATCTTGAGTTAATAGTTACTTTGTAGATTTAGAAAACATGCATTAACCACCTCAGCCCTATACTTCTATAATGAATATAGAAGCTATTTTCTAAAGACTTTTTTTTAACATTTGTGAAATGGGACATTCTGCGTAATGAGTCATTTTACTTTGTGTACTGTATGCTTTGATGCCAATACTGTTGTACTTTTACTCAAGTACATTTTGAATACCAGACTTTTACTTGAAACTATAGAATTTCTACATTGTGGTATTGATACTTTTACTTAAGTAAAAAAAATGTCAGTACTTCCTCCACCATTGCCGGAGACCACCGGGTGTCCAATGCATTTGTACGCTCTCAGAGTTAAATTAACACTGAGGATTGTATACAGTGTAAAATGGGGTCCCAAAAACTGGGGGGGGGGTCTTGAAAATAAAAAATAAAAAGATTGAGAATCACTGAACTAAACTACCCTGTAATACCAATCTACACTGTGACATCCTCAGTGTTAATTTAACACTGAGGATACAGAAGAGTGCACAAATGGAACCAAATACCATTTACCCTCTCAGAGCTACACGCCCATAAGGGTCCATTTCGACCCCTGGTGGTCCCCGGACACGAGGTTGGGAAACAGTGTTGTAATGTAGAGGATTACATAAACGCGACCCGCTGGTCCACATAGATTAGCCTTTACCTTTAGTGCTGTTTACATCACTGTACATTAAAGCTGCACTACGTAACTTTCATCTTCTACCCCGGATTTGAACCCGGTTTCCTGCACAAGTGCTGACATGTTTTTTACCATTAAGCTAATAGAGCCTGCCTGCTTGCTCAGGGGATACATTGAATTTTGACCATCAGGACAAATCCTGTGTCTAGGTGAGACATGACGTTTGACACGATCTAAATGTCTCAATATAGCAGGGAGACAAAATACAACCACCCCAATTGTACAGCATAGGTATATTGTATTAACATACTCTACCATACAGAGTGTATAAAATTACATTGTATTCATTAAAAAAAAGTTACATACTGTAGTGCTGCTTTGAAGGTGGTGTAAGTGATTATCTTTCGTTAAAATAAGTGTTAAATAGCTCTATATTGTGATAGTAATCAGTGCTATAAAGTGTTTGTTCAGTACCACGGGGTATCTCTCTGATTACAATAGCATAACAAAGGAGACAAATATCTCAGATTAAACCTCCTAATCCAAGGCCATATGAGTGTAAAATAAAATGTAAAACAAATGCCAGAGTCTAGACTGTTGAAAGGAATGTTTCCTACCCTGTAAAACCTTCAGTGGTGTAAGTGGTATTTCTTCTGTTAAAATAAGTGTTAAATAGCATATTGTGATAGTAATCATTGCTGTAGACTAGAGTGTTCAGTAACAGTCTCTGTCCCTGTCTCTCCAGCTCTTTAAAGAAAGGTCAAGATACCAATTTCAGGAGAGAGATAACCTCATACAGGATACATGAAGTGAAATTGATTAAATTGGTTTACCGACCTGAAAATGTATTTTCTGTTTATCAAAGAGCTGGAAAGAGAGGCCCCTGTAACTGAACAAACACTCTATAGCAATGATTACTATCACAATACAGAGCTTTAACTTTTTAACAATAAATGTTTTGTTTTAATGCAAAACATATCACTTACAGCACCTTCAATACCTGAGTGTTATAGTTATCAACACCTAGCTACTGTAATTGCAGTAGCTAGGTCAAAGGCATGGTTTGTTGACGTTGATTAAAGAGAAATAAAAAAGAAAAAGATTTCTGTTCCTTGTGGTGAAATATAAACTGTACACAAACTAAATATTGATTCAAACGTTGCATATATATTTGCATACTGAGACCTATATGGTATAGTTTATGTTCAAAAGATTGAAAATACCCTTCAATATATAAACTATTCATAAATGCAATTATGTTTTCTCATGCCGACAAGGCATATTTGAATTGGATTGAATATTATATTATTATACAATATTATATAGACTTGCCTATATGAGCCTATAGACTGTAATCAGTAGATCTCTAGACTCTATAATATATTATATTATAATATAAACTAGCTATTATAGACTATAATTATTATATAGGCTAGTCTATAATTATTATTTGACTGATTTAACATTTTATTGCCAGTTTAAAAGTAGAGCAGAATACATTAATTAAAGGCCATGTCACATAAAAGCCAAAAGGCTTGTTTCTATTGTGGTCCATATAAACATATCAAACATCTAGACTGTTTGTCTAGATGTGTATATATATATATATATATATATATATATATATATATATATATATATATATATATATATATATATATATATATATATATATATATATATATATATATATATATATATATATATATATAAATAAATAAATAAATAAATAAATAAATAAATAAATAAATAAATAAATAAATAAATAAATATATATATATATATATATATATATATATATATATATATATATATGAACTATGAACTATAATCATATTTTATAATATGACTGCATCATGAGTCATGGTGGTCTCACCATATCATCTGGATGGTGACAGTCAGCAGGGCGAAGGTCCTGCACGGACTGCCGTCCCAGTTGATCAGCCTCCTCTGGATGCGACACCAGCATGTCGGCAAGCGCCGCCACCACCACCACCGCGGGCATGATGATGGAGGAGGGTGTCCCTGCTCCATTGTTACTGTTCCGATCCCTGCTGCTGCGGCTGCCTGATGGGTTCGATCCCCTCTGGTCCTGACTCCTGCCACAAGTTATAATAACCAACCGCCTCCTCCCATCTCGGCCCCGGCCTGGCAAAGCAGCAGCAACTCCCCGTTCCGTCACGGTCTGGCCGGTAGCGGTGTTGCCAGGTTTTGAGAGAGAAACAAGCAAGCGGGTCTAGTATGAAAACAAGCCCAAAAGAAGCTCGCCCTCCGCCCTTTAAACATAATACACACATTGGCTATTTGAAAATAACCGATCTACAAGCTCACAACGCGTCGCGATACAATGCGTTGTGAGTTTGTAGATCTGCTATTTTCAAAAAAAAATCTTGAAAAATGAAATTGATTTATTTGACATTTTGACACAACACAAATCTTGTGGGGGGGGGGGGGGGGGGGGCGGTCCCTGGCATAAAATGTTTTCAGATGGGGGGGGCGGTCCCTGGCATAAAATGTTTTCAGATGGGGGGGGGGGGGGCTGCAGGCAAATACATATTAATTTGTGGGTTCTTGACTTGAGAATGTTTGAGAACCACTGGTTTAAACAACATGAGGAAACAAGCCCAAATAAGCAACTGCACTTTGAAACAAGCCCAAAAAAACGCAACCCGCAACAACCAATATATTTAACAAGCATCTTCACAGAGAAACAAGCCCAACGTCGCTTATAATAAGCGGACATGGCAACACTGGGTAGTGGTGTGGTGTTACAACGAGATAGGTGACCCGTAGAATTATGTCGATTCAATTCACAAGAGGCCGGTGAAACTAAAGCGTCAACGTTTGAACGTGACAGAATTGAACGGGTCGCCAATCTCTGCGTGACGCCACATCCACGGAACGGCGAAACATAGCCTACTGTAGACCATTGATTCTCAAACCGTTTGATATGCACTAGGTAGTCCGCAGACCATTTATTTGTTTGTTTTTTAAATTCATGTATTTTATGAATTAATGAATGAATTCATTCATTCATTCATTTATTTTATCAAATCCTTAGTGTTTATTGATAACACTACAAACTGATTATTTAACTTTATTGAAAATAATTTCAACTAACTAAAGTTTTCTAATAATTGTAGTGGAGTAAAAAGTAATATTTGCCTCTTAGATGTACACACACACACACACACACACACACACACACACACACACACACACACACACACACACACACACACACACACACACACACACACACAGGCAAAAACATAATCTCTGGCCTGAGCCTTTGGCCTGGCGGACATCATTACAATAAATATAATAACATGTTCGCGTTACACTAGTACCAGTATACTACAGTATGTTATTATCAGATGTTGTCAGAGTACTTTCATTGGAGGCCAATGTCTTCTATGACATCAGTCATGTACACTATGATGTCAGTAGGCTACTATGATGTCAGTACTGTGATGTCAGACATCTCCATATTTGGACAACAAGCTAGAGACAGATACAGAGATTCCTGGAATTGATAGATGAACTCGGAACGATGCAAGTTGGGAATGCATGCCCCCCCCCCCCCCTTCTCTCTCTGCCCCCCTCCCTTTCCGCCCGCCTCCTTCTATGGGCATAAAAGTGACACAGACATATTATAACTCTGATGTCAGTGTATGAAAGGGGATTGGTGTATTGAGCCTATATCAGCCTATATCACCCAAGCATTATTCTTATGGGGCACTATAAGCACAACTGAAATCCCAGTACCCAACACTGAGTTCGATTTTTTATTTCATTTATTACTTAGGAAAACACATGGTGCATACTGCTGAAACAAAATGGATAAAACACAATAACGCCAGCGACTTCATTCCATCGTGGTCCTTGCACAAACAAAGCACTATGGAGGAGACCGAGCGGGAAGCGGTGGCTAGGGCAGTGCATCGCGTCGCGGGAATGTTCCAACGGGCGGAGCAGCTGGACAAGCTAGCTGAGGCCCGCACAGAAGAGGCCCGCAAGGAGGCTTCTGTGGAAACAAGGCTCAAGGCAGCCGTCCAGTCCCACCTGGACGGCATTCGGACCGGAGTCACCCGGTTGCACGACACCCTGGCAGACGTTAAAGACATTGGGAAGTCGCTGGAGGCTGTCGGCAGGGACTGGAGGCGGAGCATGAACACCATAGACAACCTGAAAGACGTGAAGGCTGCGGTGGTGCAGCACAGCCAGCTGGCGTCCGTCATGGAAAACCTCAGAAACATATTCTCGGTACCGGAGATCGTGCAGGAGACCAAACAGCTGATAGAGCAGGCTCAGCTGCTGCTGGCCCATCGTAATCTGATGGAGATGGAGAGTTCCCGCGATGACCTGATGTACGAGCAGTACCGCATGGACAGCAAAGACGGCAGCGACATGCACCTCCTCCGCGTCTACTTCAGAGATGTACAGTCGACGTCTGACGAGCTGGCTAAGCAGCTGTGGGTGGTGCTCCAGCGCGCGCTGGTAATGGTTCGCCGTGACCCCACCATGCTGGTCTCCGCGGTGCGGATCATCGAGCGCGAGGAGAAGATCGACCGACACATGCTGAACCGTGAGAAGCAGACGGGTTTCATCCCGCCCGGGCGACCGAAACGATGGAAGGACAAGATGTTTAAGGTGTTGGAGGGCACCGTCAGCAACCGCATCGAGTGCACCCAGTCGGTGACGCGGGAGATGGATAAGATGTGGCTGGTTCGGCTCTTGGAGATTACCAGGATATATGTTCTGGACGACCTCATCATTGTCAAGAACCTCATGGTGCATTGCTTTCCACCGCACTACAACACCTTCCCAAGGTTTTTCCGACTATACCACGATGCTGTGTCACATCGTCTTCAAGAACTGGCATCTGAAGACTTGGAGCCCAATGAAATTGTTCCCATGCTTGCCTGGGTTCTTCACACTTATAAGAGTGAGCAGATGATGGGACATCCAGAGCTGCGTTTGGAGTGTGACGTAAACCAACTGGAGCCCCTGTTGCCGCAGGACATTGCGGATCAGCTCCTTGGCCGATATGTTCAGACAGTCACGTCTAATATAACAGGCTGGCTGCAGAAGGCCTTGGAGGATGACAAGAAGGACTGGCAGAAGGAAACAGAGCCTGAGGCTGACCAAGATGGCCACTACCAGACCACTCTCTACCAGAACATCTTCCAGATCTTTGAACAGAATCTACAGGTGGCGGCTCAGATAGACGAGAAGTTTGAAGAGCAGGTTTTGAAGCTCTGCCTCCGACAGCTGAGCATTTTCCTCGTCAGGTACAGAGAAGCAGTCGTTGTCTACAAAGGGCAGCATCTGAGAGACAGACAACGGCCCCAGTGCTACATTCAGTACATGATTGCCATCGTCAACAACTGTCAGACGTTCAGAGAGTCCATCAGTAGCCTGAAAAAGAAGCACAAGCAGTCGCCAGGTCTCTCCGACATTGATGCGGCTAACGAGAAGACGCTCAATGAGTTTGCCAAGGAGGGATGCCAGTTCCTATTGGACGAGGTCTTCCTTGACCTCAACTCCATACTAAATGAGCTGTTGACCAGGAAGTGGCTGTCGAGCTCCCTCACTGCGGACACCATCTGTGTGACAGTAGAGGACTACTTCAGTGACTTCAACAAAATGAAGGAACCCTTCAACCGGGAGATGGCGAGTGAAGCCCATCGCAGGGTAGTGGTGGAATATCTGAAGGCCCTGATGAAGAGGAGGATCACCTTTAAGAATGCAGACGAGAGGAGGAAGGGAGCTGAGAAGATGATCAAAGAGGCAGAACAGTTCAAGCTGCTTTTCAAGAAGGTCAGCACCGGAGGGGAAGAAGCAGATGGTCTTTGTGATGCCATAGCCACCGTAGCGGAGGTCTTCAAGCTGAACGACCGGACTCTGCTGTATCTAGAGGTCTCGGCGCTGGTGTCCAAATACCCCGACATCAGGAAGGATCACATCACGGCTCTGCTGGCGGTGCGTGGCGATGCTACCCGGGATGTGCGTCAGATGATCAAGGAGACTTTGAACCAGAACAAACCGTCCGAAACCAACGCCACACAGACCATCTTCAAAGATGTCACCGTCCCGTCCTTCACCTCCGTGGCCACAGCAAAGTTTCTCAAGAAGACTTCACCAGGTGTAACCGGAGCACACGGATCAACCCCCATCAACCGCCAGTTAATAATTAGACCTATTTGATGGAAATTCCGTTTTTCAGCTTCACAAGCTGATTGCTGCTGTAGTGGTCAGACTTGACCACAGTGGGGGGGGGGGGGGGGGGTTAAGTGTCTTGCTCACGGACGCCTCGACATATTGCCGGTCCCGGGAATGGACCCTGGAAACTGTTTCCTAGGAGAGCTCTCTACCCATGCAGCTATGGCTGCAGTTTGAATGAAGGGAAGGGCTTTAACCGAAGGTCCAAGAATGGACTAACATAGTTTACTGCAACTAACATAGTTTACTGTAAGTTCCTATATATATCAGTATCACAATGAAAGCTCATTTGTCCAGGTTTTAAAGAAAGAAATTGCGTGACATTAGTTTTTAGTTTTTTTACATTATTTGTTTTCATATGAATGTTTTGCCAGTTATTTGGGGGCCCACTTGAAATATCCTCACGGCCCGCCAGTGGGCCCTAGTCCACAGGTTGGGAATCGATGAAATAGAGCAGTGGATCTCAACCTTTTTTGAGCTCTGGACCACAAATGTATTAACTACATAATGGTTGAGGGCTCAGGGCATTTTAGCCCAACCTTCTTTGTCTTTCTTCTTTCTCGCCGTCTGAAATTATAGAGATCTGGACCAGTTCCCTGTGCATTTACAATATACAATTGCGTCGTCTCAGGCAGTGGTTATACAAGGATTCAACGTTGCGTTGTTCGAATACTCACTCGCCAGCCAGGCTTTTTACACCTGGCGCTGAGTTAGTTGCGTATGCAACGTTATCGCCACCTTCCCGTCTCAGCGCTCCTTATATGGTCTGGTCTCCTCTCTCATGTGGTCTCCTCATATGGTCTGATCTCACTCGTCTCTTCCTCCCCTTCGGTTCAATCGCTTCTTTTCCTCGGAGTAGGCACACCTCGGCTTCCTTCTCCTAGGTGGCTGGTGTGTCTACACTCACTTGTTCTCCACCCTTGCTCCGTGGTTCACTGCACAACCTTTCCCTCTGCTGTCCTTCTCCTACTGACAGGCTTGCTCTCTCTTGGTGCTCTGCTGCTGTTCAAGGGGTTTCACTCAACCTTTATACCTGTTAGACCACACCTCTCGCCTCTTTCATTTGTCCTTGGTGACAGAACGTCTGGCTGCATTGGCCATGACCGTGTCCCTTGGGCGTTACCTCGTGGTCACCTAGAGCCAGTCATTGTTCAAGGGCAAAGTGACTAAGGGACCGGGGGAAAACATTTGTAAATATAACACAGTGCAATTAATGTTATACAGAAAATAATAAGATGATGGTTTAAGTGCACAATAATTATACATTAAGCACCAATAAAATAGAAATTACAAAAAATAAGAAAACCCCTGTTTCAACCTTGTCACACGTGCGTGCGTGCGTGCGTGCGTGCGTAGAACCTTTCATTATAATACAGTGTCAACAGTTGTGTCAACCAGCACTCAGTGTGCTTCAGGGGTAAAATGACGGTGGACAGGGACTTATAGCTGTGCTCACGCAGTTTTCTCCTCGGTGGGTTGGTAGTTATAGCCTATCTTAAAATTGAGTTTAGCTGATTTAATTTGAACTTTAATTGCAAATTTAAGATGTTTATTCACATTTTTGTCACAGGCTATGGAGTGTGTAGAGCCAATTGTCCCAAGCCTCAAGTCTGCATGTAGTTGTAACTAGTAGGGTTTAGGCTTTAGGTGTCACTATATACCATTACACACAACAGCGCTTCTCAAACCTTTTCATTTCAAGGACCCTCATAACACTGTGGACCTCACTTTGAGAACCACTGTTCTACACAAACATGTACAGTAGGCTATGTGCTTTATAGCAGATTAAAGTGTTGTTTTGACAAGACATTGTTTGTCAAAACTATTCCTTTAGCTGTATTCACATTACACTGCACTCCACCTTTGACTAGATTTGAATAGAATAGAATTTTGGCTATTTACTATTCACTATTTTACAATGAATAAAACAAAAAACAATACAATGTAATACAAATGTTACATAATAGAGTAGAACTCTTTACTTAGCCACACTTAACCACACGCAGTAGTGAATAACTTTATGTATTAAAATAACTTGTTCAAAACAAAAGTAGAGGTTCAAACTGAGCAATGTGAGGATTTCTTGCGCCCTCTAGTGACGAATTTGTGTCCTTTAGTCGGTCCTAGAAACAGGCAGCAGTAAACAAACCAATTAATGTTACTAAACAGCTACTGACTATTGACTGACTACCAGTTACTAACTACTGACGCAAATGTCAGTACCTTGTCAGGAGTCACTTATCCAATGTTATTCAACGTTTTTCAGCCCAAGGACCCCTTCGTTGACAGAGAGATGAAGCAGGGACCCCCACTACATATTGTGTTGCAATGCAGATTCAACTTTTTCATAGATTTCATAGCTTCATAGACTTGTTTGACAGGACTGTCATCAGTGTATGTTGGATTTAAGTTAATGTGTATTTTCAGACCTTTAAACCATCAATACTTGGTAAACTTGACCTTTCAATCTGTACTTAGTCTGCTTTTTGTCCCTCTACACTAAACCTCTTTGCCAAAAATAGCCGATCTACAAGCTCACACTTGTATCTGCTATTTTTGGCTAAGGTTCTCCACATAATAAGGATGCTATAGGGTTAAAGAGGTTGATGTGAAAAGATATATCCTATCACACAAAGATTTGGTGGCCCCCCCTGCAGTAACTCTGAGGACCCCCTAGGGGTCCCGGACCCATGTTCTAACAGTTCATGATATCATGTATTTTGTATGAAGTTATCATTGGCAAATAAAGTGATTTTGAGACACATTTAGAGACTCAATTCAAAGGTGCATTATTTGCATGCGATAGGCCTACATTAGATTTACATTCCCAAAGCAAATGTGAAATAATAAAACCAAAAAAGTACAGTTGAGGATATGCAGTAGCCCCCTACTAATAAGGAAATATGTAAACATAGCTGTGCAACACAACTTTGCAGTCAAGTATTGTACAAAACTAAACAAAAATAAATAAATATAATATATTTTGTAAAATACAAGCCGAAAAAGTGTAATTTTGCTGTTGAAAAAATAACAAAAACATGTAAACGAGGATACAAATTTTAAAGAGAAAAAAACACAGATCATGTAGTGGTTCTCAACCTTTTCAGGCTGTGACCCCCCAAAATAATCATGTTTGAACTGGGGACCCCCAACCATGATAAGCACTTGGAATTGTAGGAGTTAAGAGGCATAACATTTTCTAGAGATAAATATCGTGAAAATAGCAGATCTACACACGTTGCGAGGCGTCGTGAGCTTGTTGATCTGCTATTTTCAAAAAATGTGCCTCTTTCTTATATTATTTGACAATTTGGCCAATTAAATGTTTAACCAGTTTTGTTTCGTTTTGATGCAGTAATGTTTTTTTAATTTTGTATTTCTTTCTTAAATAATATTTTTAAGGTATTAAAAAGGTCTGAAAAGTCATTAATTTGTCTCTTCACTGTCATCTAGGGACCTCTCTTCACTGTCATCTGGGAATCCCCCCCCCCCCCCGGGGGGTCCCGACCCACAGGTTGAGAAACATGTAGCTCCATGTAACTCCACTACAGCAGGTGTCGCTGTTGCACGCACCCTCGTCTCTGTGAGGAAGAGGGTGTTGTTGCCAGGTTGTCAACAAACAGCAGCAGAGGCTTTTACATTCTGATTAATGACCAATAAATATCAATCAATAACTGTGATCATCATGTCTAAAGTAGACGTAGTGAAGGTGTTCGTAAGTCAGCGGTTAACGGCTGCTGTTCAGGAGATAGTGGAGGTTATAGAGAGAACCATGAGACAATATAGATCATAGATCATAGATCACCCTCGTCGACGCACTGTGTAGTGACGATCTGCGTGGCCATAAAAGTGCTCTAAACTCCGTCTGTACTCACCCAATAATTAATTCCTAAGACTTGGATTCATATTTTGTCCTCTAGTTTCATATCCATTTGAAAGTTCTGCCAGAAAACGTGTGTTTAGTCAAATATCTCCACTTTTCCACGAGCTGCACACGGACGACTTTCTGTACGGGCTAGGGGCCTGGAATGAGTGCAGGACTGATATATGTAAACTTCCTTTAGGACGCACAAATGTTTGGGACACACAATTGGCAGATGGAGTGATTCATTACCCCGCACCAATCACAAGCAACTGTCAATTGTGTTCCCCATTCGTTTGTGCTTCCCTGTGTCAATTTGTTATGACGTTTGTGATGACAAGAGGATGTTTGGTAAATTCGGTCCATCACTCAAGTCGCGCCCCCCCTAGCCCGTACAGAAAGTCGTCCGTGTGCAGCTCGTGGAAAAGTGGAGATATTTGACTAAACACACGTTTTCTGGCAGAACTTTCAAATGGATATGAAACTAGAGGACAAAATATGACTCCAAGTCTTAGGAATTAATTATTGGGTGAGTAAAGACGGAGTTTAGAGCACTTTTATGGCCGCGCAGATCGTCACTACACAGCGCGTCGACGAGGGTGATCTATGACTGTGTATTTGAAATACATGAAATGTATGTAAGATCACAGACATTCTAGGGCTACCTGTACAACATGAAGAGAGGTACAGTATGTATTATGATTATAATATATACATGTATGTTTATTAATGATGATACATACGTGTGTATGTACATATATGTGTAAGAGAGAACTATGATCAGCCTGTACAACATGAAGAGCAGTATGGTGTTATATAATATACATACAACATTATATATTATGCAACATGTATGTTTATTATATGATACCTACATGTGTGTTTATTATGTGTATGAGAGAACACAGGACCTCAATGAAAATAAGCCATAGGCTTTTTGGGGTTTATTCTTGTTGTAGCCCTGACACATGACCGTCATATCATGACAGTCATGGCGCTACTTGTTCTACATAAACGTTCAGATTCAAATATAAAGTGCTTACCCTACGGCCACAGATTTAACAAGTTGAAACGCCCGGGTCTAAGTACCCGTATCTTCCGTATTGTTCAATAAAAAGCATTTTAATCCGATCGGTGGCCATTTTCTTAAAGTTTCCTTCATACGCTTTCAACTACGCGATCGGTTGGGAGGTGTATTGCACTCTGATACATAACTCCATGAGAAAATGGCCGCCGATCGGATTAAAATGCTTTTTATTGAACAAAACGGAAGATACGGGTACTAAGACCCAAGCGTTTCAACTTGTTACAACCGTTGCCGTGGGGTCAACACTTTATATTTGAAATTTGAACGTGTATGTAGATGTACGGGTTGTAAATGTAAAAATGTCAAAAACCAGGAACAAGTTGCGTCATGACGCTTGTGACAGACGAGCGTCATATGAACCATGGCTATCCTTGTAGCAACCTTTTGAATACATCTGTACCTTTTTGCAAACTGTTAATAAAGTATTCAATCAATCAATCTTTTTTTCCATTTCCTACATAAAAAAAAATATGTATATTATTTCAAATTATTTGAAAAAGCTCAAAAAAATATCACAACTTTTCATCAATTATTGGGGTCGGTTCCAGGGGTTCCCCAGCAAAAGTAAAAAAAAAAGAAATATTTTCCAGGATGCAACACTCCCGCTCCTTCCCCACATGCAGACAGTGTATCCCACTGAGCATGTGCACAGTACAGTAGGTGTACACTCTTATCAAGTGTTGAGCAATATTTTCTTATTTTATTTTTCAGAATAGAATCAATTCAACAACACCCCAATCCCCTACCATTGATTATACACTGATTATACACTAACAATAACCAATATACCAATATTAGATGGCCAGGGAGACATTTTTACTCAAAAATAATGGTTGGAATGGATTCAGCACCCCTGAAAACCCCTAGTTAGACACCTCACAAGACTTTTATTTCTTTTCATATTTTTCACCCAAGCCCTCTGGGCTCCTTAACTTTGATTGGCTCTCCAGGATTTTCCACGAGGATTTGGGTTTAAATTAATTGAGAGGTGATTCTAGACACCTATAAGAACACATTGGTGAAGAAAGCTATTGGTAGTAAATTTTTTCACAGATGGTCCAAACATCTTGTTAAAATTCCCTAACTACATTGAAGCTGATAAGTAGGTTCTTTCTCCTGGTCGAATGAAATTGGCAACCCACCTGAAAATGTATTTTTTGTTTATTAAATCAGAATATAGAGCTTTAACTTTTTAACAAAAAACGTAGTTTTAGCCAAAAAAAAGTACCTTAGTAACACAGTGCTAATGTAACGCTTAATTTCTATAGCTTGGTAGCGTTCTCTGTTCTTTAACAGGTAAATAATGATATGATGATGCTGATGATGATGATGACGGTGTACGAACAAGCACTTTATGCCAGCACTTTATATCGTAGCACTTTTCTGGATGTAGCTTTTATTTGTATGACAATGGTGTACGAACAAGCACTTTATGCCAGCACTTTATATCGAAGCACTTTCTGGATGTAGCCTTTTTAATTTTTTTACTGTCTATTCTATACTTGCACTAGACGCGCCCAGGTCTCTGTTTATGCTATGGTGTTTCACGTCTGTTGTTGTCCAGTACTGTTTGTATGTTTTAAATCACTACCTCTTTGCTGTAAACCTAATTGCCCTCTTGGGACATTAATAAAGACCTTGAACCTTGAACCTTGAACCTTGAACCTTCTCCAGTCCTTCTGGGATTTGGGGAATAAGAAGGCTACAATTATTTTTTGAATACAAAAAATAAAATAAAAACAGTGTGCTCAATTTTGGGGCCCTGGCTCATGGACTAAATGCCAAATTTGCATATTTAAATATACAATTTCAGAAAACTTGTAATACGATAAATCATTGTCTTCATGTAAGTAATCAACTCAGGAAGTTTCATTATGATAACTCTTTTTAAAATGTTGAATTTTTTCACCTGTCATGTACGTATGGGGAAAATAACAAAATGTGTGATAAATATGAAAAAGCTGCTCCTGTGGAAAGGTTATCATATATTTATTTACTTATATTGACCCTATAAACAATTTGATATAGGTTTGGTTTTGCCCACTCTTTCGATAATCATTGCTCAATTTTGGGGCTCTGGCTCATGGACTAAGTAGAGTAGGAGTATAAAGCGTCCAAAAAATTTACATACTCAAGTAAAGTAAAAGTACCTCAAAACTGTACTCAAGTACAACAGTTAGTAAATGTATTGTAATAAACCTTGTCTCAGGTATGAGAAATGTAAAGAGCCCGCCCACAGAATATTTCTACTGTAAGCATTAATAACAGAGGCAGAACTTCCAATGGACATAAACAGGATACTTTATTTAACTATACTAAAGCAGAAACAATAAAAGACGATAGGTAACCATAGGCAAATCTCATTACTATACATTAAATGATCCAACATAAACTATAGTCCTAATTAAAACAGCTCGAGCATAAATTCATAAACACCTAGACATAATCAACACATTTACTATAAACTCTAAAACTAGGCTACTACTTAACTTTCCAATGATCAGAGACCCCCAACGGGTCTGGGCTTTGGCGCAGGGTCAGCAGACTTTGATTGACAGTTTTGTGTGAGTTGCGTCTGCCCGTCCAACGCCGTGAGCAGCCTCCGTTGACTTTAGGAGACCACTCGCACAACTGGAGAGCGGGATGAAGCACTCCTATTTCGTCCCCGCTATACTAATATCTCGCCCTGCCTAGCACAGCAACCTGACCCTAAGCCTCCTATCTATCTTCACTGCCGGCAGCCTTAACCGGCATGTGAGCAGCAGCCACCCCCCGCAGTGAGTGCAGGACAGAAGCTCAGCTGGCTTTGCCCTTAAACTTGAACAAGCTCCGCTCTCCAGACACAACCTGTCTCTTCTGAGTCCACACTTTTATAGTCCCCCGTCACCCTCAACACAATCATGTCCAGCCGTGATTAATCAGCGTCTGTCAGTCACAATCAGGTGCGTGCCATCAGCCTGTGATTGACACGCGTCATTGTGAACGTCACTCATAGTGCAGGTTCACTACACTCTTCCCCCCCTTAAATGTGACTCGTCCCTGAGTCACCAAAACTCGTAGTCACTGGCCCACCCAGGTAACCTTCTTTGCCGTCCTTGACGAGAGGATGAAAACACCTGCTGTCCCGTCGAGCCTCCCCCGACAACTGGGCTGGGGGTCACTGCATTCTCGTGCGATGTTGATCCCCTACTCCGCCTTTCCCCTTCTCGGGCAGGATGGCCGCTAGTTCCTGGAGTCACCGGCTCTGACTCTGCTGGTGGCTGGTCCCCCACCGGGGCTCCTCCCGTCTGTCTCTCTCTTTCCACCACCGTCCGACTGGGGGCTGCTGCCCTTTCTGGCTGATGGACGTCTGCCCCTGCCGACCTTGCCGTAGAACTCGAGGTTCGCCAACGGGTCCAACCAGCACCACCCGACACCCCAGGTTGTGTAGGCACAGTCTGCTGCCTCGGTGCACCCTCCTGGTCATTTCTCTCTGGTAAGGGGGAAGGACAGGGTTTGAGTCGGTTGAAATGCAAAACCACTTCGGGTCCTCCTACCATATTCAGTAGCTGTAGAGAACTTCTCCCCCCCGCCAAGATTCAACATCAAGTCCACTGGGAGAATTATCTCCTGCCCAAACACTACCTTATAGGGCGTAAACTCTGTGCTTGAGTGCACACTGCTCCTATAAGCCAACATTACATAAGGTAACAGCACATCCCAATTTGTCTGATTTCCACAAACAAGGACAACATGGAGATCAATGTCCTATTAAACCTTTCTACCATTCCATCAGACTCAGGGTGGTAGGGTGACGTGCGGGTTTTATGCATCTTTAACAGCTGGCACACCTCTTTAAACAAATTAGATTCAAAATTTCTACCTTGATCGGTGTGAATAGTACGGGGGGCCCCTAAGCGACAAACCCACTGCTCTACCAACACCTTGGCCACTGTCTTAGCTTCCTGATTTGGGAGGGGAAAGGACTCTGTCCATTTGAGAAATAATCCCCAATAACCAAGATGTACTTATTTTTGTTAGAAGTCTCTGTCAGTGGCCCCAAGATATCCAGTGCCACCCGCTCAAACGGCCTGGAGACTACTGTAGTCTGGAGGGGAGCGCGCCGCTGTGGTCCCGTTGTTTTTTGAGAACCACAGTCTAGACACTCCTGACACCATCGCTTCACGTCCCCAAACCACCCCAGCCAGTAGAACCGGTCTTTCACCTTAGCTTGCAACTTTTGTACCCCCAAATGGCCTGCCGTAACTGAATTGTGCAGCTGTTCTAATACTTTCGGCACCAAGGTTCTGGGGAGAACAACCTGAACCTGGTTGGCTGCATCTGAATTGCTGGGAGGTACCCTCACCAACCTAGCACCTTGCACCTGCAACTGCGTCCATACTAGTGCAAACTTGTGTAACTCCCTGGGGGGTTGAACACACTCCTTCTTCCCCCCCTTAAGAGCAATAATTTGTTGCAACTCCACATCCTCTCTCTGAGCCTGCGCCAACTCATCTCCCTCATCTGGAACTGGCGGCCCCTTAGGACGAGCATGATGTATTGCACGTATAGCTTGAGTCACTGGAGACTCCCCTGCCTCTCTTTCTGATATAAATGCCGGCAACCTAGAGAGTGCATCTGCATTAGAATGTACTCGTCCAGGACGGTGCACAATCTTGTACTGGAACCTGGCCAGCTGTTCTAGCCACCTAGCTAGCTGTCCCTCTACTCCATGAAAATTATGCAACCACCTCAAAGAGTTATGGTCTGTGCGTAGCACAAATTCTTTGCCCAACAAGTAGTGTTTAAAATGTTGAGTAAACATGACCATGCTCAGCAACTCTTTCTTGGTGGTTGCATACTTCCTTTCTGGTTTGGATAGAGCCCTACTGGCGTAGGCTATGACATGCTCCTGCCCATCCTCTTCCTGTGACAATACTGCCCCAATGCCTGTATCACTAGCGTCTGTGTCTAAAATGAACGGTTTGTGGGGGTCAGGGTCCGCCAGAACGGGAGCTGACATCAGACTGAGCTTTAGGGATTCAAATGCTGCCTGACAGCCGTCTGTCCATTTAAACCGTCTACCCTTTTCTGTGAGTTGATGAAGGGGGCGGGCAATGTCGGCAAAACCTTTCGTGAACCTTCTATAATAGGACGCTAGCCCAACAAAACTTCTGACTTCAGTCTGTTTTTTTGGTACAGGCCACTGTCTTACACTCTCTATCTTGGCAGGGTCAGCTTCTACACCCTGCTCGGAAATGATGTGGCCCAAATATTTAACCTGAGTAGCAAATAGGTTACATTTAGATGGTTTTACTTTGAGATTAGCCCGCCGTAATTTAGTTAACACCTCATCCAAGCGTGCAGCGTGTTCATGAAATGTCCGGCCAAACACAATAATGTCGTCCAAGTACACCAAAGAGGTTACCCACTGCAGATCTGCCAACACCAGATCCATCAACCTCTGAAATGTACCCGGACTATTACAAAGGCCGAAAGGCATCACATTAAACTCAAAAAGGCCCTGACGCGTAGTGAATGCTGTTTTAGGTCTGTCTTGGGGGTCCATCTCGACCTGCCAGTACCCACTGGCTAAATCGAGGGTGGAAAACCAACAAGACTTACTCAGGATGTCAAGGGCATCATCAATGCGGGGCAAGGGGTATGCATCTTTTCGAGTCAAATCATTCAATTTACGGTAATCAACACAAAAGCGGAGAGTTCCGTCTTTCTTGCGGACCAGAACTACAGGGGCTGCCCAGGGGCTATGAGAGGGCTGAATAATGTCATTTTCAAGCATCTGCTTGACCTGCTCTGAAACTTCATGCTGTAAATGGAGTGGGACACGACGAGGGTGCAACCTCACCGGCCTCTCCTCACCTGTATCAATCTGATGCGCAGTGCAGTGAGTTCTCCCCAAATCATTATCTCCTGTACTGAATGCTGCTAAATTCTGGTACAGTAAATCATGGATAACTGCCAACTCTGGGGCCTCAAAACCCTTCTGTTTTAACCCCAGATGGTCTGATAGTGAGTCAGCTGACCAAGATACAGGTGAACCACCCCCCTTGTCTCCCACCCCCAAATGTTCTGCCTTCTTCCCCACTTCCACATCAGTATGTAACATACCCACTTTCACCCCTCCCTTCAAAGTGATCGCCTCGTCAGTTACATTGATGACCCGGACTGGCAGGGAGCCCTGTTCTACCCTACAAACCACCCGGGCCACCATGACATTACAATGTTCGGACACAGATTCCACAGGCTCAAACATCACCTCCCGCCCAGAACCCATAATGCTTCCTACTCTACCTTCGATGATCGTTTCACTGCGGGGGGGAATTACTGTGTCCACAGGGACAGTGACGACTTGGGGTTTCTCCAGGTCTGCTGGCACAATAAGGGGAAAGCGTTTTCCCATTATTCTACATTCATTTTTCTCAAAATCCACTACAGCTCCATACTTGTGGAGAAAGTCAAAGCCCAGTAAGATCTCCTGAGACGGCACATCAGCAACCAAAAACTCAGCAACTACTGCCAGTGAGTCAAACTGACAGACAGTTTGCCACTTCCCCAGGATTCCCATCCCCCCACCATTTGCAGCAGATACCTCCCCCTGGTGCCCACCCAACTTTGATCCCCCATTAGTGATATTTAGCCAACTTCCTTTTGGAATCACAGAGAATGTTGCACCACTATCAACTAATAGGAATGAGTCTACCCCCCCTATTTTTGCTGCGATATACCCAGAACTCCCATGATTACCTGCAACGGCCACAGTTGTCTTAATGCACTCGGGGGCAGGCAGTTGGCCTGCGGTACCTGCCCCCTCTAGTTTCCCTGTAGGTATGGGCAATTTCGTCTGATGTGTCTGGTACACCCACATTCCCAACACCCCCCTCCATTGTCTCTGTACCCCTGACTGGCGGTCCCACTAAGTGGCGCACTACGCCCACGGTCCCCACTGGGGTGTTCGATGGACTGGGAGGGCTTTGGGGCCCTTGGAGCTAATTGCATGTTTTTAACAGTTGATTGAAGACACGCAACATCCTGTCTCAACCCCTCCACCACCCCCAATAACACACCCATCTGCTCTTCGCTGCTGGATTTCGCAACCGACACACCCATCACTTTAGCCTCTGGAGTCACGTGAGACTGTTCCAGATTTCTAAGCAGCTCCATTTCAGTGGACAATTCAATGGCCTCTTCTAATGTTTTAGGCTTTGCAGCTCGTAAGCTGACTCGAAAATCACCTGTAGCTAGATGTAATATGAATTGGTCTCTGGCCAACATATCACGGGTGCGGTCATCAGCTGAGGGATATGCTCTATTTGCCAGCCTCCTTAATGCATTACCAAATTCCCTGGCAGTCTCATTTGGGCGCCGGCGGCGGGCAGTGAAGCTAGCCCTGCCCCAATCATCACTGTCACACGGCTCGAAACACTGTGACATAGCTGCTTTTAACAGGGCATAGTTGTTCTTAGCTTCCCTAGGTAGGCCACTATACATGTCTCGGGCACGCCCTGACAGCAAGAGAGACATGAACTTGAGCTTAAGTGCCTCATCCCAATGATTAACCTCAGCTGCCAAATCAAACTGTTCTGACCAATCAGACCATTCACGGCCTGCTCCTGTGAATGTCTCAGGCATAAAGATCGGACGAGGTGTCTGCCCACCCACAGGGCGCACAGAGTGATTAGTGCTAGTAGAGGGTGCGTTCTCATTACCCTCCCCATTACTGCCCCCCAACAACGGGTTATTGTCTGCCTCCGACATTCTAAGGGCTAACTTTACCAAGTGTTAAGTTTTTGGGAGATACAAGATCCCACCACTGCCACCAGTGTAATAAACCTTGTCTCAGGTATGAGAAATGTAAAGAGCCCGCCCACAGAATATTTCTACTGTAAGCATTAATAACAGAGGCAGAACTTCCAATGGACATAAACAGGATACTTTATTTAACTATACTAAAGCAGAAACAATAAAAGACGATAGGTAACCATAGGCAAATCTCATTACTATACATTAAATGATCAAACATAAACTATAGTCCTAATTAAAACAGCTCGAGCATAAATTCATAAACACCTAGACATAATCAACACATTTACTATAAACTCTAAAACTAGGCTACTACTTAACTTTCCAATGATCAGAGACCCCCAACGGGTCTGGGCTTTGGCGCAGGGTCAGCAGACTTTGATTGACAGTTTTGTGTGAGTTGCGTCTGCCCGTCCAACGCCGTGAGCAGCCTCCGTTGACTTTAGGAGACCACTCGCACAACTGGAGAGCGGGATGAAGCACTCCTATTTCGTCCCCGCTATACTAATATCTCGCCCTGCCTAGCACAGCAACCTGTCCCTAAGCCTCCTATCTATCTTCACTGCCGGCAGCCCTAACCGGCATGCGAGCAGCAGCCACCCCCCGCAGTGAGTGCAGGACAGTAGCTCAGCTGGCTTCGCCCTTAAACTTGAACAAGCTCCGCTCTCCAGACACAACCTGTCTCTTCTGAGTCCACACTTTTATAGTCCCCCGTCACCCTCAACACAATCATGTCCAGCCGTGATTAATCAGCGTCTGCCAGTCACAATCAGGTGCGTGCCATCAGCCTGTGATTGACACGCGTCATTGTGAACGTCACTCATAGTGCAGGTTCACTACAGTATTTACTTGGTTTACTTTTCCACCTTTGTAGATGCACCTGGGACCAGGCGGACCCACCGAGAGCGACCAGCGAATGAAAGGGTTCGAGGAATGGAGAGGGAGGGGGGAGGTCAGCCAATGGGAAGCCGGCGTCTTTTTTTGGGGGCGTGGAGATGGCGGCACGCCAACCGACGCACGACTGGCTAAAAAAAAAGAAAGGAACGCCGGACACGAAAACAGTGGATGAAAATAAACTGAACCCTTTGGTCCATGTTTTCAAAACGCAGGCTATTAAAGGCATACTTGAGTTTTTATTTTTATTTTATTTTAGGGGGGGTTTGCTTTTTGGTGACCCATTTTCAGACTTTTTTGTGGATAAATTATTGAAAACGGCGACAGTGTTACTGTAAAGCTCACTCGACCCGAGAGAGAGAGGGCCAGCCTTCTCTAATGGAGTGCTTCCATCAGAGGGAGAGTGAGTGGTAGTATTAGAAGACTGACGACCCCACCTGCTGGTGGGAAAGAGAACTGCTGCGAGAAAAAGCACACCAGACCCCTTTTTTTGTTTCCTTGAGAGGGGGTTCAAAATGGACCCTTTTGGGTCAGTAACTCTGAGAGGGTACAAATGGAACCATATGGACCCGTAAGGGTCCATATGGTTCCATTTGTACGCTCTCAGAGTTACGGGGGGGTCTTTGAAATTAAAGGACGACTTCAGCCATTTCCCACCTATCTTCATATAATTGGTCCTCACTAATGGTCATCATAATGGCATTTTCGTCTACTCTGTCTGTGTGTCAGAAGGAGGGCTGTGGACAAGTTCAGAAACCCTGCCTACCAGTGACATCATCGATGGGGTATCCAAGCTAATAGAACCTGGAAAGTCTGTATGCCGTAATAGAGCCAGTTGGTGTAAAGTAACTAAGTACATTTACTCAAGTACTGTACTTAAGTACAATTTTTGCTTTACTGAAGTATTTCCAATTGCCTATACTTTTATTTCTACTCCATTACATCTCAGAGGCAAATATTGTACTTTTAGTCCACTACAATTATTTGAAAACTTTAGATACTAGTTACTTTGCAGATATTAATTATTACGTTATAAAATATACCTTAACCACTTTAGCCCTGTTTTATACCTAGGCTATTTTAAAATATCCGATCTACAAGCTCACATGAGCTTGTAGATCTGCTATTTTCAAACATTTTAGTACTTTGGTACTTTTAGTACATTTTGATACCAATACTTTTGTACTTTTACTCAAGTACATTTTTAATTCCGGACTTTTACTTGTAACAGAGTGCTTCTACATTGCAGTATTGATACTTTTACTTAAGAAAACATACTTTTTCCAGAACACATTTTTCTAGCATTAATTTAAAAAAAAAAAGTTTGAAATGACCAAACCTACCAATGATGTCACTGGTAGGCGGGTGTCTGAACTGTCCACTCACAGCCCTCCTCTGAGATACAGACCGAGTAGTCCATATCATGGACGTTTAAGTGAGGACCAATAGCATAGATTTATATAAAGGCTAGATGGCTCAAGGGGGCGGCGCAAGCGTAGCTCAACCGCGGCCATCTTGCAACAGTCATACATAACATTATGTCTATGGTGCATATACTTTGAAATGACCATAGCATGCTCAATTTTCATCCGATTTTCAAACGGTTTGGTGTGTTGTAAACACCAAAGATGTAGTTATGATACTGCATACTTATAATTATAATCATGTTTTTTTTTTAAATATAATTTTAAGTATGCAGTATCATAACTACATCTTTGGTGTTTACAACACACCAAACTGTTTGAAAATCGGATGAAAATTGAGCACGCTATGGTTATTTTAAAGTATATGCACCATAGACATAATGTTATGAATGACTGTTTCAAGATGGCCGCCATGTGGCAACGTCGTACTCCATTGGCCAGCAGCGCGGGTGAGTCATCTAGCCTTTATATATATCTATGACCAATAGGCTCTATGCACAGCAGCCATATTATCACTTCCTTCACAGGTGTTACCAATGATACTAATGAAGGCTCTGTTCCATTTAGTGTAGCACAGTGGTTCTCAGATATTTCAATTTCCACGACCCCCATAACTCTGAGAGTGTACAAATGGTTCCATTTGTACACTCTCAGAGTTACACACCCGTAAAGGGCCATTTCGGAGTGTTTCCAGTGAGCCAACATGCACAATATCAGCACCCTGACTCTGTCTGACCAGAATGGAACAGAGCCTTCATTAGTATCATTGGTAACACCTGTGAATGTCTTACAATATGGCTGCTGTGCATAGAGCCTATTACATGAAGGTTGAAAATGGTCGAAGTTAAAAAAAAAAGCTTTGAGAACTACTGCGTTGGAGGTAAGAGGTGGTCCGAGGAGCAGCATTAGAAGACCAACACCCACCCCCCACCCCCTGCTGGCGGGAAATAGAACTGCTGGGAGAGCACACCGATCCTTATACCCGGGGAGGCCTTTGTGACATAAATAACCATATCACTGCTAAAGGACACACTATTCTCTGTACTCCATATGTCTCCTCTGGTGCAGGCGGCTTAAGCCTGTTTCCAAGACACCTTTTTTTGTAATGCTAATAATGTTGAATGAGCCCATGTTTCCAGGTTTAACCCTTTAAGACCGGGAACGCATCTGTGTGTCACTTTAAGATTTATTTGTCTATTACAAAAATAGCAGATCTACAAGTCTACTTTGTCGACAGAGATGCGTCCCGGGTTTGAATGCGTTAACCAAATGGCAGATATACAATTTACAATTTAGGCATTTAGCAGATGTAGCAGAATATTCATTAAATGTGTTGTAAGGGGGACGATGTCAAACAAACACTATGGTGTTGCCACCCAACCAAAAGCTCACCCCGCATACACTAGTGTCACAACGTCTTCAAAAATCACTTTATATGCAAAAGTATTATACTTTCCAAAACAAATTACATGTTAAAACTCCCGCTGCATGCCACAGTCAAGTCCCTGTTTTTTTTTAATGTACGTTTTCTAGTAAATGAACAGGATATACAGTACATGTAATACATAATTCAATATCATCTAATTGTAGTTGGGGGTGTACACTGACAGTACACAGATGTATGCATGTTGGTGTCAATTAGGAAGCAACGGTTCAGTTAACCTATGTTTTTGGGGTCACGGTTCCGGTTCGGTTTACAGTTTATAAAACAATATTTCCAAAATTCCAAAATGTTATTATATTCAGACACATTGCAGTATGCCGATTTTATTGTCAGCCTTTCATTATGTTCAAGGGGGGAAAAACAAACCTTACTGTATATCACAGTCTTCACCATGCGAGGGGGAGGTACCGTCTCTAAGACAAAAACCCAATTTCACGGCAATAAAGCGCCGGTTGTTTTTATCTGTGTATAAGGATTTTAATCACTTGAACCCAAGCATCCATATTCTAGGAATGCAACGCTACAACCATTGCATTCCTAGTGTCAGTCACATTACCTACTAGACTATGCCCAACTGTACATACCAACATGTACAGTATGCAGCGTTATAAGCGAGTCCGTTCATCGATATTGTGTTCTGCTTCGTGTGCGGTGTGAGCTATTGGTGGCGCAAACGCGCTAATAATGCTAACGTTAGCTAATGCTGTTTTGGGGGTTCGGGACTTGGAGTCTGTCTTGCTGTAGCAACAATACTGTAGCTCTCTGGAAAGACCACACCATCACAACAATGTTTCTACAGGGTCTAAGAATATTATTACTGGCAGGATGGCAGATATGTTCAGAATAAAGAAACAAAGTCAATGCAAAGGCGCGACTTCGCGCGATGCTGTATGGAGCGGTGCGACCGGGGCACGGTGAACGGAGCGACTAGAAAGATATTTTATCTTTCAGTGGGAACGCACCTTCACGTTTACACTTAGGGTGTCGTGCTGAAAATAGCTTGATCACACTGAGTCACGCTGTGATCTTGCACATCTGCTATTTTCCACTTATAAGTCCAGCCTACGGTATGGAGCACTGTTTTACGCCGCTGGTTCTCAACCTTTTTTCCGGATCAGGGCTGGCTGCCCCGTGTTATGTGGTCAGGTGGGTGGGCCGCGTGCGTTCTCAGAGCATAGTTTGTTTTAATGAGCAATCAAATCGCTTGATCAATCAATCAATTGATTGTGTTCTGGCTTGGATCAATAGAACTAACATAGTAAAGTTCCTATGTTTAAAGGTTTTACAGAAACAAGAGAGTCCATGACATTATTATTTTTTTTGTTTTTTTTTATTTATTAAAGCCTCACTATGTAACTTTTTTTAATGGATAAAATGTAATTTCATCCAATCTGTATGGTAGAGTACGATAATACAATGATCTGACACAAATCTTGACCTGACGGTCAAGATTCAATTTATCCCCTGAGCAAGCAGGCCGGCTCTATTAGCTCAATGGTAAAAATGTCAGCAGCACTTGCGCAGGAAACCGGGTTCAAATCGGGGGTAGAAGAGGAAAGTTAAATAGTGCAGCTTTAATTTTATTACCATTAAAATCTTAGTGTTTTGCCAATTATTTGGGGGCCCACTTGCAATACCCTCGCGGCCCAAGAGGGGGCCCCGTCCCACAGGTTGAGAACCACTGTTACAGACACACACACACACACACACACACACACACACACACACACACACGCACACCACCTATCTATTCCGTTTAAAATGCTTGAGTCACCTTTGTTTTCATTTGTATACTTTATTATTTTATTGTGTGCCGTCTGATACAGACGGTGATGATGACGAGGACGATGTTACCAAGATGAAGAAATGTTTTTCTTGTTTACCCACTTAAACCCTTAAAGCATCCTTATTGTGGGGAAAGCTTTGGCAGAAAACAGCCGCAGAAAATGCTGCTTTTGTTTTTATTATTATTATTATTATTACGGGGCCAGAGCTCAGCTCTGGACCTGTTTTATTATTGTACGTATTCTTCTGTTTCTGCCACTTTTCGCAGTTCTGGGTGAACCGTGCTGTCGCTTTTTACGAAACTCGGCCATATGGTAGATGGTCATGAAAAACTATCAAGAAATACATCTCACAATCTTTCGTCAAAAGGTGGCACTATAGCACTCAATTGAAAATGCCAACTTTGAACAGGTACAACTCATGCCCTGTTTGACCTACAGCCATAAAACTTCAATACACACATGCGTCTCCTCATGATGAAAAACTTTAACCCTCTGACTTTTGACCTCTGACCTTTAGATCTCCCACCATTTTGAATTATATGAAAAACAGTTAAAACCTATCTCCTCCTGGGATTTTTGAGTAATCTGCACGAAACGTTTTACACATGAACTTTGGACCTATGCCGACAAACCTGTGCAAAAGATTTTCCATAAGTGAAAAAATGAAGCTTTAATGAGCCAATGAATATTGCAGTTTTATGACAATTATTCATCTGCCCCTAACACATACATGCAGACTCACATTTCTTTGAAACTTTGCGTTAATGTTGAGGGTCATTCCAAATATTACTGAAACCAATCTTACTCCAATTGGCCAAAGGGGGGGCGCTATAGCGATTTTTTGAAAGTGCAAACTTTAAACAGGCAAAAGTCATGCCTCGTTTGGCCGACAGCCATTAAACCTGCTTACACATGTGCCTTGACTCATGAGGAACACATGTATCACGTTGACAAGTAAGCTCCGCCCTTAGATTGTCCGCAATTTTGAGCAGTTTGAAAAACACTTAAACCCAGAATTTTTCAGCTATTTGCGTGAAACTGTATCATCTGTGTGATCTCCTTTTTCACAGGTTCTTGTCTGTTGGTCCAATGGCTTCTCCCTTAAACGTGTGCCTCACAACCTGAAGGTTGCCACTTCAAGCTTCACTTGATGCAGACTTCATTAAAGTTGCATTGCACACAACATGATTGTGTCAATTAATACTT
>NC_137611.1:49018678-49026178 GCF_963280865.1 Gymnoscopelus braueri
TATAGGTATTACATGAAAATACGATTGCTTTTACTAGTACATTTAGGTATTGTTGGACTTCTATGTTCTGTATACAGCTGTACTTGTTGTGGCCAGTGAATTTCTGTAGGCTAAGTTCTCCCCCTCCCCCATTCACTCACTCTCATTCAACTAGCATACTGGCTGGTTGTACAGTTCATGTTGAGAATGTGAGACTGATAGCCAGGCTCCCTGCTGCTGCTGGTCTGCTTGCATTGTCTTGTACATGTGATAAACATCTGCTGTGGTCTCCCCCCAGTGATGGAGCAATCATCATAATGTTTTGCTACTACTACTGTTTTACTTCTAGCTTTATCATTTTTAAATCTTCTATATCTTATTATTATCCATACTGTTGAGGAAGCTTTAAGTGCCCTGTGTGTCTGTGACAATAAACACAATGAAACATTGTAGGTTTGGCCAAAATCACTCTTGATTTAGATCACACTTGATTTGCCCCACTCTCCTTCCATGCCCCCCCCCCCCCCTTTTTTTACACGGCCTATCTCACAGCTGGATGAATGCTTTTTTGAACACCTTTCAACCTATAGCATTTTGGGGGAAATAATTCTAAAATGTTCATACATAAAAAAGATAGTGAAAATAGCAGACAAGCTCAGAATGCATCGTCATGCAGCACATTGTGATATTGTGGATCGGTAATTCTTGCTACCTAGAACATTTTTAAAGTTCAAATGTATTAAGGATATGGCCTGTGTTTTTACATTGTTTATTTTCATTGTTGGTTCTGTCATTGTCAATCAGGGTTTCTTGGTTTATTTCAGTAATATGCTTTGCATATTTACGTTATTTGCCACATCTGTCTGGTAATATTTTTACATATCAATCCTTATTATTTGTATATGATAATTAATCATCAACTAAAAAGCCCTACATACAGCAGCAGGGAAGTTTACCATTTGTTGAGGCCCATGATATAAGCTGTGTTGTGAATAAAGCCTAAACTATACTGTGGGACACAAGCCATCTCTCATATCTCTGGGCATTTACCGAGCTATGAATCATGAGCCATGCGACTCACACACAATATAATTATAATATAATTAAAATATCAACTTGTTTCAAAAACTAAAAATGTATAATGTATAAGTCTAATACTTTCTCTTCTTCATTTGTGATAAGCAAACATGCACAGAAGAATGTCCTATTTCCCTGGAAGAGTACATGTTACTTTCCGGAAGGGGGCACGTGGATATCTCCTTGAGGGGCCTTCAGATGAGGCAACACTTATTAAGGACAACGTTGGTGCAGACAAGCCTGACAAGCCTGAAGCATTGCCAGAAGACCTGGTTAGACGAAACGCCTTAACTGTTGTTCGAGAGAGAGGAGGGGATGCCTCAGACAGACAAGAGGTGTTTGGGGAATATGTCCTGCAGTTTGGCAAGTACCAAGGGAAGTCCTTTCGGTGGCTTCTAGAGAACGACGTGGGATATATAATATTCCTTACCAATAGTCTACAAGCAGAGGAGGATGCAGGAGTCCTTGTGACAGAGGGACACGGCAAGGTCAGCTTACAGTCATTTATCAACTATGCCCACAGCTTTGATGAGATCCAGTCTCTTATAAGATACAAGTCGCAAAAGACATCTGGAGACAGATACAAGTCACAAAAGCCATCTGGAGACGACGACAATCTGGTTAGATTTGGTGTTCATAAGGAGGAAACTTACCGGGAGATTTGGGACAACAGGGCCAATGGCTACGCAGGCTTCGTACTGCAGAAAAAGTGGTCCAAAGGTACATGGCCGGACAAGCTGAAAACATACCTGATGGAGAAGAAGGAATCTGCCTCCCTTTCCTCTGGGTCTGTGCCTGCTTCAAGTGCTTCTACGGAAGGTTGTTTTTTAATGCCAGCCGTAGAATTTTAGTAAGATGTGTCTGTAAATGTATTACATTTCATATTCATTACAGCTCAATCATTTTAACAGATGCTGTTATTTTAAAGCAACATATGTACTGTGTAGAAATTACATTTTTACTACATTCTACATATTTTCTGTCTGCAGGCATCACAGACTTTGGAGACGATGGTTTGGACAGCTTCATGGTGATAATGGGGTCCCCCTCTAAGTTAGCGGTGCATTGCTGTAAGTACACATTTGTGTGTGTTTGTTGCTTTCTTCACTGATTGGACATTAAAAATCAATTATGGCTCAATCTGTTTGCTATTAATGTATGTCTGCTATTTCAATCTTTTTGTGTTACCAGCTGTTGAAACATCTTCCTCAGTTTCCGTACCAGGACAGGCTACAAGAGAAAAGGGTTAGCTTCAAATTAAATATACAATTTGTGTGACAGGTTATTGAGACACCATGAATTTATCTCATAACCTAAACTTTTTTTTGCCTGTTGTGTTTTCTGTGTTCTGGTCATGTTCTGGCCATGTCCGTGTTCTGTGCATGTCAGTGTGGTGTGCTGTCCTGTCCACGTTCTGGACATGTTCCACTAACCATTGTTTGCATGCGAAAGTTCTGCTAACTGAGATAGGGAACATGAATTGATCCAGCCACGATGATGGTGAGTACCCATTTTATTCTGTATCTAGCCTAGTTATAAGTATAAAACATACAGTATTTTTTGTGCCATTTTGGTTCCCCTGCTTAGACTATTATGTAATGCATTTGACAATTGAGTATCGTTGTATATTCAATGTGCTGAAAAGACCAACTTCATTCATACACACCAGTACATTTTTAAATACACATTGAATATACAACATGTTATTAGTATAATGTAATATACATGTAATGTCACGAACAATATAGTAGATGCAAACATTATTTTTTTGTGTGGGAATAAGATGGTGTGTGCCTTTAGCTAACCATTTGTATATTGCCAATCCTACAATGAGTGACAAGATTTTGTCTGTTGTATAGTACCATCTACTACGATGTCCAGACCACCTGCTGGTACTGAAAGTAAACTGCAGAAGTCGCCAAGAGATGGTAAATACGCTATGATTCTATTCATCTGTCCAAATAAGTGTTATGCAGTGTTATGCAGGCGGTATCTGTTATGCATAAATATGTACTTTTGTAGACTCAGATGTGCCTGCTTTGAAGACGCCTATTCCGCCAGAGCTGATGTGTCTGATGCCAGCAGGTCCCCCACAAGTGGAGAGGACAGTTTCTGCTGGAGGTATGTATTATTTTAAGTGATTTTCATGCTCATTTTAAGTGATTTTCATGTTCATTTTATCTTCAATCTACACTAACACAACATATCCCTCTTTTCAGGAACTACAAGGCCTGTTGTTTCACACACTGTCCCACATCCACTAGTGGCTCCACGTGGTAAGATATTTTCTCTGTTTTCTCTGAAAAGGTTACTGTGCTGCAAATGCTTCCTCCATAATTATAATTATATTGTAATAAACAATGTGATCATATTATCATTACATTTCAATAATGTCCTTTTCATCCTTGTTCCCTCAGTTGGCCCATCTGTCCCTGCTCCTCCACACATCACATGTGACACCAGTGAAAGCACTTGGAAGTGCAGTAATCATCAGCAATGGTTCATTAAAGAAGAGCTCAAATCTCTTGGGCTGTGGCCTAACTTTGAGCATAACCGTAAAGCAGGACATGCCATTTCGTTATGGCGTCACCCTTTTCAGCCAGAGCTCCTCGACACAGTGTCGACACTCCCACCCCGAAACTTCTACCAAATGCATCCGTTCTTCATATGGAAGCCAGAGAACGAGATAATGGTCCGGCTGAGGAACACTTATGTACTGCCATGCCTTCATGGCTGTCCAAAACCAAATGTAGCACAGTCTGGTGTAGGTAGGCCTCGGGTGGTTGTTGGCATCAGTGGACAGTATTATATATTTTCCTCTCGCCTCCACTGCAAGGTGTGCAAGAAGCACTGGTTTGCTGACACACCTAAATGGCTGGAGAAACTACCCAAGAGGTTCACAAACATTTTGCCATCAGTCCTTACGTACAAGAAGGCCCTCTGCAAGTCTGTGATTGATGAGCTGAGGCGCACTGGCAAGTCACCCACAGATATGGCAAACCAGTTAAACGAAATGATGCACCTTAAATATGAGCGAGCTCATCTGGCATATCTCCACAGCATACAAAATGTCTGGGATGCTGAGGCTGGGGTGTACGGGCAGAGGACAATTACACAGATGGTGAGGAAGGATGACACACCCCAGCCTTTTGGAGAATATGACGACGAAGAGGCCTGGTGTGGAACATCAGTCTCTGGACACTACGTGACCGACTGCCTCATTGACGAGTACCGACGGCAAGAGCCGGCCATCACCAAGATGCTTCAGGGCACCTTCGGACAGGTCTGTATAGTTATTCATACTGTATATTCA
The DNA here is from genome assembly GCF_963280865.1 of Gymnoscopelus braueri. NCBI lineage: Eukaryota > Metazoa > Chordata > Actinopteri > Myctophiformes > Myctophidae > Gymnoscopelus > Gymnoscopelus braueri. Next base: position 49,023,048 of record NC_137611.1, read on the forward strand.
CAGGTGATATAATGATACTGTATATTCACAGGTGATATAATGATACTGTATATTCACAGGTGATATAATGATACATGTATATTTATTAACGTACATTTATATTTATTGACAGACTGAACATGTTAACTAATTCAGAGATTGAGTGCAGATATTTAGGCCCAAAAGCTCAGTATATTGCTTTAATCTTGATTTTGTTCTTTCTTACTGCTGTTGTTGCAATGAATGTCCCTCTGGGAATCACAAATGGCTTATCTTATCTTAGGTCTGGCGGTCTGACCACACCAGGAAGGTGGCACGGAAGGTTACACTGTCATCTGGTGCCATGTCGAGCTATGCAGTGATGAATGAGAACTGGATGATTGTCTCCTGGGTGATGGTGCAGGCTGAGACAGAAAGGTCGCTGCGGCCCATGTACGACGGGTTGGCTAAGAGGTACAGTGATGCAGAGGTGGAGAAGGCGAGTTACCAATGGGTGGACAGGTGAGAATAGTCATCTTTTCTTTCTTTATTGTTGTATTGCCTATCACCCCCACCCCTCCAAATCACACAAGGTTTCACCTTAATTTGTGTGATAATACATGTTGTTTTTATGCTTATTACAACGCACCAACCTTAGTAAGTCAAATGTACTTGTATGAGCAAGTACAAAGGGATAAAGAATTATAATATGTGTGATTCTCAAAATGACCTTTGAAAAGCCTTTTATATGCCTCCTTTTTTCATCCAGGGACTGCTGTGCACCATTTAAGATCCCTGACACTCTCCCTGATGAGCACCTCAATTGGGATGCCTGGAAGACAACAGATTTCATCATCACTAACGCCACCGCTGGGCCTATGGAGAACACCTGTGCATCCCGGATACACTTCAACTCCAACATTGATGTCAAGTTGGACCTCCAACTGCATGCGCCGTTTCTCACGGGAGTGCACATCTGAGCATCATCCTTTGTTCAGCACCTTCTGTCAGTTACTCTCCGCTGCCTTTTCCTTAGTGGATCAGGAAGACCTGCAGAGGCTGAAGGATGCCTATAAATTCTGTTCAATACATCATCATAATCCAACAAAACAACACGTAAGACAGCACTGCCGGATCAGAATTCCATGCCCGGCATTACTGGTACAAAGAGTTGAGAGTGTACTAAAAAACTTTCACCAGATGACCGACCCAAACAATGTGCCCTTGTTCAAACCATCTATGCTGAAGTTGTGGCGTATCCAGAGGGTGCACATTCTCCGTGGGTGCCTCAGTGACCCTGAGCTCACAGAGGGGATCCTGTACCGTTATGGGGGAACTCTGCAGCTTAACCATGTCCGTGGTGAAGGAGCAAAAGTCCCCATCTGGATCCCAGTCAGAGGGACATCACAGCAAGAGGGGTTCCACTTCCACCAGGCTCAGTGGATTACTGGAACTCATGCCTCCTGTGAATTGTTCCAGGCCCAGGGCATGACAGGGGTGGCACGTTGGAACTACCAAAGACTTGTGGATCTTAAGCAGCCAGGTGTGATCCTCCCACGTGTGTTTGATCCATCGTTGTTTATAGATCTGAACTCTGCTTCAAAGAGAGTGACTGGCCAGGATAAGTACCCTGCAATTCACCTCTCTGACAGGGACACAGGTGAAAGGTTTGGCCTGGAATACAGAGAGCCAGAGTGCCGCCCAGTACCACTTGACTGGGACAAACACAAGGCAAAAGAAAGTGATTCTTCTGTTCCTCTGCCCCCTGAACTAGCACCACCCACAACTGGTCTGGCATTGGCAGCACCATCCTCTGGCCTGGCAGCATCCACTGTGTCCCCAACATCCTATGGCCTGGCAGCATCTACTGTGTCCCCAACAACATCTGGCCTGGCAGCATCCACTGTGTCCCCAACATCATCTGGCCTGGCAGCATCTACTGTGTCCCCAACATCATCTGGCCTGGCAGCATCTACTGTGTCCCCAACATCCTCTGGCCTGGCCGCATCCACTGTGTCACCAACGTCCTTTGGCCTGGCAGCATCTTCTGAGGTGTTTTTAGTGCCCAAGCAAGAGGTGTTGGAGCCTACAGCTGAGAGTGAGTTGACACTTAAATATTACAAATATTGTATATATTAATATGTGAATATATACATTAATGGATTTAATGAATAAATATTCGTACAATACTATAGTACCAAATAATTGAAACTGTTTTCTTTGTTCTAGTGCGCTCCATACCCCTGCCAGTGCAGTCCTCACCAAGGAGTGCCCGCACTGGACCCATCAAGACAGGTCGGAAAGTGTTTGTTTTGGACTACAAACGTTGGCCACAACCAATGAAAGCAGCTATTGACAGTCTACTAGTCAAGTACCATGGGAAAAAAGACATAATGCAACTGGTAGATACAGATTATGCTGCCATGGTCCTTCAGTCTGCCACAGATCCAAATAGTTTGCTACACAGCACAACCAAATATCACATAACACAGTACTCAAAACATCTGGCCAAACTGATGAACACCTCCTCATCACTGAACACCAGTACTGAAAAACTTGTGGAGACACAAAACCTTTGGTACAGTCTAACTGAGGGGAGTGAGACTGTCCATGTCCCAGTTGTTGCAATTCCACCAGCCATCGTGAATCCAGCAGAACCTGTGTCACAACGAGCACCTCAAATGCCAGTGACAAAGGAAGAGATCCAGAAAATGGTGCTGGACATAGTGCAGCAGCAACAGCAGCTGCAGCAGCAACCAGAGACACAAACTAGGAAATGTCTCTCCTGTGGGCAGCCTAAATCCAGGTACTCAGCAGGAGATGGATCCTCAATTCATTTCTTCTATCAAAAATTGCCAGTGCGATATTTTTACTGCTCCACTAAGGTGTTCAAAGCTTACTCTGCAGAGGGTTTGACAAATCCCAAAATGACATTTGAGGAGTTTGCACAGACTGAGTTCTTTCAACGTGAACTGGACTCAACAAAACAGAGAGTGGAGGCCAAAGCCCAGAGAAAGAGGAAACTCCCAGACACTCAACCTAGCGGACGACTTTGCCGTTTCTGCCGCCAGGGGCTCAAGCAGGGCCCAAACAGTCCGCATATTCATACTGGGTTTCCAGGAGTGACTGGGAAGTACATTTACTGTCCGTCAAAAGTACTTTCATTGTACAAA